>NW_009218113.1:0-12763 GCF_000690835.1 Fulmarus glacialis | reverse complement strand
ACCAATAACCAAGTAGCAATCGCTACTTCGTGGACCACACCTCTTATTTACATACTGAGCGTGACGTCATATGGTATGGAATACCCCGTCGGCCAGCTGGGCCAGCTGTCCCGGCTGTGCTCCCTCCCAGCCTCTGAAGAGTCCTTGACTAGCAGGGTACTTAGCAACAACTGAAAATGTCAGTGTGTTATCAAAATTCTTCTCATACTAAAGCACTAGGACGAAGTTTAACTCTATCCCAGCCAAAACCAGGACAACCTCATATGAAATGGTAAATTTGTGTAAGTGATTTTTATATAAACTTTTTTTTTTTTTAGTTTTAGGTATCCTTTCTTCCAGCTAAATTGTACACCTTTGGCCTCAATTTAGTTGCTTACATGCAGATATCTAGTGCCATTTAATACGCAATATCTCACCTGGCCTCTACATTCAGCTCCAGAAGAACGTGCGCCATCTGCAGAGGTCTATCAGATGTGAAACATGATGCTGTTGTATCTGTCACTCTCTGTGGATGACTCAAGCAACCTAGGGCATCTGAAACAGCACTAGCTATCTACATTCAGGTAACCAAATAGAGCCCTTATTACTTGTTTCGTCATAGATACGCAATTCAGTTGCTTAACTGCGTCTAATGCACTTTAAAATCACCAAGGATATTTCAGTTGCCACTCCAGAAGACAGCACGTCTTCCACAGGTCCTGTGTCACTTCTGTTATCCCCATGCAGATATGCCAACATCATGGGGTGGATATCTACACATTCAAGCCTAATTAGCTAATCAAGCCCATGCTATTTTGTAAGTCAGAATAACCGTAAGTGTTCAAAATTCTCTCTTCCATAGTACAGTGCAAGCTATTTTATGAGAAGGGAGAATTCTCCTGCTTCATAAGAAATATTTTCTGAAAAAAGGTTTGGATGCCATAGGATGCCCAGACAGACATGTGAGCTACAAAAAGGTGAGTGGGGCTGCTGCTGACAACGATCACTCCATTTCTACTTATACGCTATGCCTATTCTATCAGCTATGTTTGATTCCCACCTGTCTTTTAAAAAACGTATCTTGTTAAACAGCATGTCTTCTCAGAGCACACTGCACTTCAGCAGGCTGTGCCAAGACTTACATCCACAGAAATTTTGATGCACATTTTTCTGAAGTGATTTGCAAAAGCTCAGGAATGAACTAACCAAGTTTGTTATTAATGTCACACACTGTAGCAGTGAGAGGTTAAGCTGCTTGCATGAAGTATGTGAAGGGAACTTCTATATTAAAGGAACTTCTCTGGAAAGCAATTGTACCGCTTGTACTAAATAAGTCTCTGTGTAAATAATTCCTACAGAGGATTCAATCTAGACAGAAGAAACAAGCTCTATAGAAAAGGATTCTCCACAGTGATTACGCCATCCTGCAATTAAATATGTTTACAATATGTCTTGTACTCAGATCTTCTAATGAGCTCCATACGGCATCAATGTGATTTGAATCCAGCACTCTCCAAGGCAGTAAGCCTTCCTTCTGCATCTCTATCCCTAGAAAATCACAACCACCTTCTCTGCTCAAACCTCTCCTCAGAAATAAAGAATGTAAAATCTTCACCAAGCCTATGCATTAGGCTTCACTGCTGCTTTTTTCCTTCCGCTTAGTCTCCTCCTACCAAAACTCTCAATAAAAACATGCACTCAAAATAGAAGGCTTGTATCTCTCCTTGCAAAAGATCCATACACAGCAGAATTGGTGACATCCTATTGCACAATGACAAAGGTCACACAGGTGAGAGGAGAAGATGGAGATCTCATTAAAAATATCATAAGTGACTGGGGCAGGGGGAGGGTGGATGTCTACATGTAGATTTTAGAATAGAAATGAGAAGGTGGAGGGGAAAGGAAAGTAAATAAAGACATTGGCTAGAAGTATTGTTCATGTGCTAGAAAACCAATGGAATAAAGTATGAAAAGTCTTCTGTGCTAAATATTATCATTCCCAATAATGAGATTCCCACTAATTGTAATGACAGCAGAGATGAATTGGGCATTTTTGAAAAATCACGCTCTCGATAACATGATACATGTACAGATAGTTCTAGGACTATGCTATTAATTACTGGCAAGAAGAACAGTAGAAAAGTGAGTCTAGAAATATCACCATCTTTTTCTAACTACATTCTAAATCTCTGCATAAATGTGATAAACAGCATTCTTCACACACTAGCAAATTTGCACCTTGGAATGGAAATAACTCAGTTTCTACGTGTAGTGCTAATGTGGGAAAATTAGGCTTACGTACTTGACAGCGGTACTTTCTTCTATCTAACAAGATAAAACTGTTTCAGATGCCAGTAACACATGGTGAGTTCCCATCATGTATTTGTCAGCAAATCCAACTAATTAGGGACTAATTACTCATTGTAGTAGCACAGTAATATCAGGTTCTGATAAACTGCCGTCTTTGTAGCTGTGAAGATTCTGCAATTAAGCCTTATTTTATTTTCTTGAATGATTGCAATGACTAAAGGGAGAGCTGGAAAAAACACCGAGAGGATTCTGCCATCTCCATAAAAAAGCCCTTTCATTCACCCACGCCAAAGCAAGATTTATCCCTAAAGTTTACTATTTTCCCCTACCTAAAATACAACATAAAATAGTTCAACTCTCTGCCAAGAGAGACTACATGACTATCTAACAGTTTACCCCAGTTACGGCATCTTGCTGTTTCTCTGGCATGGCTCTGCCCTGTCCTATCCCACCCCGGCCGACACAGTGGCGCAGTCTCTCGTGTTATACTTGGACAAAGCTTTCTGGGATAGGACTTTTAGGGGAATTTCATTCTCTGGTTACAGGACATGTAGCACAGAGGAAGTCCTGGTCCATGATTAGGTTCCTGCAAGCTAAGAGCTACAAATAACCACTTAAGGCCCTACTGTGCTAAACTCAAAATATGATGCAATGTTACTCCAAGAATACATTAAGCAAGTAAGATGGGTGCGAAATACACAGCACAGTTAGCTGTATGATTAAGGCAAATGCCAGTTTAATTTTAGATTTTAATTCTAAGTGACTTGATTCAAAGAGGGAATGAGCTGATCTGGGAAAAGAGGGATGTGGAGATTTCTCAGTTCTCCTCGGTAATGAAATGCTTAGAACTGACCAAAGTGAAATAGTTATAAGCCATATCCGAGAGCGTGATACTCATCTAGTCAAGTTCTGCCTTTGTGCATCTCACACATTTTATTTGACTCCTACATGGAAACATTGACATCTTTCAGCCTCATCCTTGCAGAGAGATATTAGGAAAATACATGCTCTGCACTTCTCAAGAGAATAGGCCTCTATAATTTACATACAATAGCATGTGCATCAGAAGGCAAACGCTTCCCGCAACTTCACAAAGACCCCTTAGCAAAAGGTTTAGAAATTGCAAAACACATTCATAAAGGATTAACACTTTGCTTTCACCCAGTTATATACAGTTGCAGTGCCATCTTCTGCAATGCTACCCAGTAACTCAGAAGAAATCACAGCTGGTTAAAGTTTCTGAAACTTTTGCTAACAGTTTTTGCCTTCTGTTCATAAACTATACACAGACTTGGTCACCTACAAATAATTACCTTTCATAATTTTTTTTTCCTTTTAATTGAATTCCATGTCAATAACTTGTAGCTGGGCTGCAATAATAGAGGACTTTTGCTCTGACACCACTGATGGTCCCCAGGTTTTGGCTTCACAGCATGTGACATACCCAAGGAGCACTGCAATAGCTTTTTCATCCTGTTCAGTCTTATCAATAGTATGGCCATGAACTTAAAACTCGGAGAAAACAGAAACAAACTTGCTCAACAGGTGTTGTTTGTTTGGTGTTTTTTTTTTTTTTGCAGCTATATTCATCATCTGATTACTGCATTCTCATCCCATAAGCCAAGGACCTACGAGAATTGGTAACAGCTGACTCAACAATACTTTTTTTGGTCCTAAAATTGCTTGACACTTCAAGCTGGAAACACAAGAAAAGAGGAAATACCACTGTAACCCTGAAGACTTGACTTAAACATCCAATTTGCAGAACACTTAATTTTTCAGTGAGTTTCACTGGAAAATGGCTACCAACAGACGGAATTGGTAACGTTGGAAAAAAAAGGAGAATGAAAGTTGGAAAAAAAATGAGAATGAAATATTCTGGCTTGTACTCCAAGATAAGAGTTGAAGTTGAAACAAAGACTTTCTTAGGATAAGGACTGTGTATCCTTCAGGAGAAAGCTGCTCAGGGTAAAATCATCTACCTGTCTGGACGACATTCTTTGATTTTACCTGTTCTAAGCATATCTAGAATTAATCAATCTAAGTTCTAAACTACCCAGATCGTGTACTTCCAAATGAATATACAAATTTGTTGTCTTTTTTTTGAAGTGATATTTGGGTAAAAGACTGCTAAATCTTTTTTTTTTTTTAAAAAACATAACTAAATTACGACAAAAGTCGTTGTAATGGTAAAAGGAATTGACTTAATCAATGAATTCATTTAGTCCAGCCCTATAGAGCCAAGAAATGCTACCAATCTTCTAGAATTATGTCCATTTATAAAGCCATGAGACATAAAGCAATGACATTCAAACTCCTTAGGTGCTTAAGAGTAGGAGATATGACATTTGGGTTATGCAAGCTGAATGAAGCATGATCATACCGTTGCAATATCAAAGTCATAAGATAATGATTTTTATTTTGTTGATGTGTGGAATGTGATTTTTTTTTTTTCCCCTGTTTACCTTTTTTGGGACAGAAAAGCAGGTCATTGTACATCATCTTTGGCAGATAAATACAATCTGGAGCTCCCTAGAAAATTGTCACAGAACATGCAGTGACAGCTCTTCCCTTTTGTTGCTTAAACCAAAATACCTGCATCAATGTAACTCTATACTCTGAGACCAGGAACGCTCTGAGAAAGATTGACACCAGACATTTAGTTCATTTTCTGTCTGGTTTGCAGGAGGTGCTCAGTCACGTGCCAGCTCTCAGGTATTGCGCTGTGACTCCTAAGTTGACAGAGGCACCCAAGCTCCACTAGAGGATGTGAAAGTTTACATCACTCTCTGCCCTACACATCCTACAGTAGGGGATGAGTATGTCAGCCTTCCAGGTCATGCCACAGCTTCCTTCACTGGCAAGAAACGATGCCCAGAGGGATGCCCTGATGCACTGTTTTGGAAACAGGAGCCTAAATTTCTGTTCCAAACTTAAATGCACCTCAACTAAACTGAACCTTGTCCAAAATTTTCCCAGGACCAGGGTCCTCAGGGAATGCTGACCTTAAAGGACCAAAACCTTTAAGAAATAGGGATTTTTTTAGAAGTAAGTGGTCCAGACAGATTGCTAGAATATTCCATTCTTTGTAAACACAAAATAAAAAAGGAAAAATCTCACCAAAAGGATACTGACAAGAATGCCAAATACTTTGTTCCTTCATTTTAAAAACATGTAGTACCTACCTATTTGTCTGAAAGTCTTGGGGAACAGCTGGATTAATTTAACCGAACCGGTGAAAATCTTTTGGGAAATATGGGTGCTACTAAGGAAACGAACAGAACCTGGAAAGAAATCTCAATATTAAGTGACCGAAAAATATGCTAAAGTTTCTTTTCTGTTGATGCATTGCCCTTTGCTTCAGAGATCGGGGGATGAAATGCATTCCCAACACATATTATTAGCAGATCAAATTTAGTTTCTGCTATTACTTTCAAAGGATTTGGTGAATAGACAGTAGCATTAATATTATCTAATCCTTCACTCAGACCTAGGACTCCAAGATTAACAGCTGCGGATTTTATAACATTTCTAATTCAGGGATAAATCGTGTTTTCTTGAATTGGATGGTGGGTAACGTCCTAAAGTTATTTAAGTCTTAGGAACCATTGACTTTACAGGAACTGACTGAGAACTCATGACCATGAAAAATTGCTAATTGGATGAAATTAGATGAAAAAAATATCCCTAATGAGAAAAACAGGATAAGAATCCCATCTCCAAGGAGGGACAGAGCTTTGAGTCACACAGACAGGGCTGCTGTGAGGCAAGAGTCCTGTTTATTTATTTACTTATTATACATCATTTATTATACTTTTTTTATTATTTATTTATTATACAATCTCATCTGCTTTCATTACACCAAATTATTTTGGCATGATGGCACAGCTTCCACAAAAGCATACCTCTACCATTTACCTGGTGATTAGGGCAGATTAGGCGAAAACATGGTCAGAAAAGGGAAGAAAGAACTGAAGGAGGAAATTTTGTATGGGAGCAGATGGGATAGTGGAACGCAGCTAATTTTTAAATAAGAAAGGACAAGTCCTATGTCTCGTTCTGAAAGACAACAAGCCACTATTTTCAGGGGAAGGTTCCAAGTAACGTATCCTAAACAGACAAGCACCTCTCCTGTAGTCTTAGGTAAGGTACCAAATGTAAACTACGTTTCGTGTTCCACCTTTGTGCTAGGCTTCCCTCTTCATATGCAGTTATCCAGTCTCATTTGAGATACCCAATTTTCCGTATTCACCAGATAGGGGAATTTCAGCACCTCACATCTTGAATTCCACTCTGGGTGCATTTAGGGGTGACATTCTCGCTGTTTAGAAACCCTTACTTAGCTATATCCCTAAAGAAGTGCATACTTTTCATTTTATAAACTATATATGCTCTTCTTTCCATTTTACACACCTGTGCTTGTAGCTCTCATGTTACATCGTACCAACTTCATGTTAAGAATAAGTAGTCCACATTAAAAACTGGTCCGTATCCTTACATTTGGAAGTATAGCATGTGACATTAATAAAAATATAGTCAGTTATGTCAACATTTCTCAAGGAAGGAAGAATAAATAGATTCATTGTAGAATATTACATATTATATATATATAAATACTATAGTAACGTGAACACATTACTTATTAACATGAACATAAACCATTGAAGTTAGCAGTTACTGTTGCCACCACTGCTGAAAGAAGGAAAGAACCCACCAAAACTAACATTCATGGGAGAAACATCACTTTGATCTTTTGGAAGAGCAAAGAGATTACCGATCGGAATCAGATCCCTGTCTATGTGTTAGGTTTATAAAGTTTGGTCTATTCACCAAACTGGAGCAGACAATCTCCATTAAAATTAACTTCCACTGCTCCGTTTCTTTACTTATACCCCTTTATTTTCCTGCAATGAAAAAAGCTGGGGGGGGTGGGGAAACAAACTTTGTCCACAGTCATTATTTCATTCTTTTATCTGCCACTTGTTTTTTCATGTAAGAATCCCTGTCCAGCTCAGATCACCCATGCAATTCTGCCATCTCTTCTCCAAACCACAAAACCTCAGGCTATGAGAAATAGCAATGTAGTAAGATATAGGAATAAGGATAAATCAAGTAATTTCCTGTTTGAAATTTCTATTTTTCCTAATTCTCCCTTTCCCATAATTAAAGTCACTCTTACATTTCAGCCCTTATTTCATCTTCATTTCAATTTCGCAATCTGTCTAGCATTGCTTCTATTTTATTTATACCTTTCTTTCTCTTTTCTGTGGTGTACCTTCTTTTCTCCTGTAGATAAATTACACACACACACCTAAACAAGTTTAAAAATTGTATTCTTACTACTGCTGCTACCCAGAGCACCTTTCTCTGGGCTTTCTGTATTTTCCCTTGCCTTTTCCATTTCTATGCTATTACCTTCAAACTGTGTTCTGAAGTCTGATTATGGCCTTGCCTTTTTTTTTCCCCCATCACCTTTGTTATGTGATCTGTTATAACCCTTCTTATAGTAGTTTGGTTTTGATCCCAAGCACTAGTCACAAATAACTTTGTGGCAGATCAGGCTCTCCACTGAAGGAACTCCATGCCAGCATCTAATCGTGAGCTACAGTAAAAGATGTGCTAAACCAAGCCTTACTTTCACATTTTCTACTCATCCATTTAGTGTATATGCTCAAGATTACTCCATGTTTTGAGATAATAGGTAATAAACAAGGCCTATCTTGTCTGTATGGACAGGAAGAGGAAAAAAGCACTCCTTCCCTTGGGCGAAAAGTTAAATGGTATGGCATCTTCAAGAGGTATCAATATGTATTTTGCTATTCAGTAACACCAAGCAATCAGATCAGGCTACCCTAGAGTCTTCCATCTTTCTCATTGTGGCCACTCTTCACCTGCATCTTAGAACACCGTCTGTGATTGCACTTGTCCCCAGGCAAACAATCACAAAACCAGGAGTTTTCTACAGTCACGCTTTCTTCATTCTTTCATTCATGCTGAAGAGGGATGAGCGACACAAACCTACATCAGCTTTCATTTGACCACAGGAGATAAATATTTTTTCCAAGCATAGACTATGCTCTCCTACGATCTGAGGCCCTCAAGCAACCAGTTAAGCAACAGCTGACTGAAAAACCTGCCAGGCCCCAAAGTGTCTACAGAAGATTTCATCTCCAGGGTCAATTTCAGCTAATGCTCTCTTGGTCATGAAGTACTATTGAAACTGTCATAGGCAAAGGTTGCTTATCACATGACAGTTAAAGAACAGATTCCTTTCAATTTAGGTATAAAATAGCAAGTTCAAATATTCCACACTCAAACAGCAACAGTTGTCAGGCTCCACACATGCACTAGATTGGATCATGGCATAGGATATAAATCCACATTCTTCAGATCATAAATCAGTCAAACTGGCTGACTGACTGCCGACAGGACACCCATAGCACTGGGTTATTCTCCAACTGCCCATGACGAGTTTCCCCTGGTGTATTCAGCACTGTGAGAACCAAGACACGCATCTGATCCGGTTGGATCTTCTTGTGTTATGTTTCAAACTGTTGAATATGGATATCTCACGATGTTAAAAAATACACAGTTCCAATGTTCTGATCCTATACAACTCTTCCCTTGACAGATCAATACATTTCTCAGCAAATATTTTATTTCTGAAATAATTCATAAAAGTTAACTATATTCATTTGAAAACAGCTTGCCTAAGCACACATTTGAGGCAAACTCATTTCACTTCATGCTAATTCTTGGACCTATATTTTAAAAAAAAAAAAAAAAACCAACACCCACCCTATAGTTTTTTTGCTTTAAAATGAGGGGAAAACCCTATAAGCAGACCAGATCTGGGGTACAAGATAACACAGACAATTTCCAACATAAATGCTAGTTATTAGGTGTCATGTAGAGTCAGGAGTTGCCATGGAATCCATTTGCTTCTAAACCAGCTCCTCCTGCTGGAATACTTTCTCATTATTATTTCTTTCAGTAGCACAAAAGGAGCTGGCTATAGAAGAAATGTTATTTTAGGGTAAAGTTTCTACTGTGTCTGCAATCAGACATGAAATTAAAATCTAAATTTAAAGCTATTTTTCTGTTCAAATGTAAAGCTACATTACTGTGCTCAGAAGAACGAAATCATTGCAGACTTTTTATAGATTCAGTAAAGCACAGAAAACAAATTATAGCTGCAGTCTTCCTTTCAGCTGTCTTCCCATGAGTGAAAATAATGTCATATCTGATGTCTACTGTTTACATTTTCGCTACAGTATTCTCCCACATTACACTTAACTTTCAACATTTTCATACTAGTTATTCTATGCAACAGCAGCCTCATTACCAGCCTAATTCTTAACGTCCTGGTATACAGAACAGTGTGTGCATGCTGGACACTGGGTTTATTAGGCCAATTAACTCACTTGTTGTGATGTCAGTTTCAATAGATGGATTTTAGAAGAAAAAATGCGATCATGCCTTCTAACTCTTGACATGCCGATTATTGGGTTTCAATTCTTTTGTATACAATGTACTGCAGTAAGACTGGAGGACAATACTGGAAAGTAACCAGCAATATTAGAAAACTATGTCAGTGATTTGCAGCTTGGCATGTTAATACTTATTATTAATATTATTGTTTATTATAGACATTGACTAGCATTGCATCTGGAAGCCCTAAACAGAAATAGGATCCTATTGTGATCAACACTGTATGGAGATAAACACAGCCCTTGCCTCCAAGAGCGTGTATTGTATGGTCCTAGCCTTGTAAACTGATCTGGGTAGATAGATTCTTGCGCCCCCGCGGAGTCCCCCAGCCCTCCAAGGCGGTCAGAGCTTCCTGCCTAACCCTCCGATGTGGAGAAGCAGAAAGCAAGCTTTGGGTGCAGGGAGCCTGAGCCTTTCTAAGCCGTTCCTCTCCCTCTCTTTAGCCATCGAACTATGCCCAAGTTTAGGCAAGTCCACCATCTTACCAAACTTCTGACCCTTCTTTACATCTCTCAAACTCAGAAGTTTTGCTCCTGCCAGGAAATCAGAGGAAGCTCTGTGCCATGCAACACCCTTCCCTCTCCAGCCCTGTGTTTTCTAAGGTCCTGTAACTGCAGGTAGACTCCTGCACCCGTGGAGAGGTCCGTAGTACCTCTCAGGAAGCTCCCCAGGGTGCAACAGCTTCTGGAACAGGCACTACCCTTGGAAAAGCAAAAGAGCATAGACGAGCAGGCTAGAGACAGAGAATCCTTTGCCCTGGAGGGAAAGCAGAAGGGTCATTGGAGCCCTACCACGAATAGAAGCAGCCCCATGTCAGTAAACAATGAGGGCTGGGCTGTTGGGACAGGATAGGGAGCCACAAGCCAAGCGCAACAGCCAGGCCCCTGGGGCCTCGCCAGCCAGGGCACACCCCACACTACCTGAGCGAGGAGAGCAGGGCTGGCACGGGGCAGGCAGCCAGGCTCAGGCCAGAGCCCAGGTCATCAGGCAAGTCCACAGCAGCAAGGCAGGTCCAAGGTCAAGCTGAGAAGTCAGTCCGTGGGTCAGGGTCCAGATCAACAGAGTCCCTAGCCAGGTACAGGCATAGCTGCAGTGCTGCTGGAGCCAGGAACTCCTACAGCCTGGCTCGGGCAAGCACTGAGGGCAGAGGGTGTGGATGGAGCTGCCAGGTGAGGCTGGTCAGGGCAATTAAGGCTTATTAGTGCACTCAGGGACCTGATATCCAGTCTTCTCCTCTCTCACCAGTATGGCTGCTCTGACAAGTGGCTGGGTTAAGTCATGCACCAGGAGCATTTTGTGCTGAAGCTAAAACTAAAACCAGACTCCAGGACATCCTAAGGTTTTGGCACATTTGAAAAATGTGGCATTAACATCACCAAGCTATTGCCACACCAAAGAAATTACAATTCCTTGTTCATCTACCAGCTAAATCTGAGAGGAATTACACAGGGTAAGCAAGCCCTGGAGCTTCCTCCCTCCAGCTGCAAGTAGTGGACACTCCTCAGGAGAGGCACTGCGGGGAAACTGTCCTTTTAATAGGCTCTAGCTTCAGCTAGTTACAGCCAGCCATCGCATTATGTAAATGGAGTCCCACCATCAGTGAATAACTGTCAGAATTCAGGGTTTAGACAAAACATTTCAACAGTGAGGAAAAACCTAAATAAAAGATTATTAATCACGGGCATATGCCAAGCCTTGGGAAACACCCCCACGCCTCAGCAACAGATTTAGCATAGTCTGAAATAGGTTAAAACTGAATTCAGGCTTACAAGGCTGGTGCTGTTTCCCTGTGCCCTCTTCCAATGTAAGCATTTGATCCCACAGTGTTTTCCTCGGAGACAGCATCTCCTCCACATCACTTCTGAAGAAAACAGTTACAAACGCAGTTCGTACTGCAGTTGCAATAAGGCATCTATTCACTATGTGGGGAATGCAGAGTAGAGTAGCGATGGACTTGCAGAGCGCCCAAATAATTCAGAAACTGTTAAGCGACAGAGGGGCTGCTCCAAGCTTAGTGCGCAATGCTCATAAACGTAATTAGATTCGTAACCACAAACAGGTATGAGACTAAAACAAGTAAAGCTCCTATTAAAATCCACACAGGGAATGCTTCCCACCTTGCCTTACAACAAAACTGCAAGCATCCTGATGATTATGAAACACACCAAGTGCAACGGGCACCAGCTCCGGAGCTGTCAGGCAGCCTCACACCCTGCGTCTCTCCTTTTTGGTCTGATCAAGTCTCTTCTCCGAGGTGATGGGAGGCCAAAGGCAGAGTTTCAGTGCAGCAGAGGGGGGTGGTTCTTCTTGCTATTGAATTCATCTGAAACGGCATGTGTTATTTCGAAGCGAAGTGTGTCCTCGAGACGGGTTAAGCAGCTTTCCTCCACTGAAACAAAGCAGCAATACAAGTCTATTTGTGACCTCTTAATTATCAGGTTGATAGTAAGAACAGACTGTGGAACGGATCCCACTATTTTAAGCATTATTCTTTGGGGTGCTGAAATTTAAACAGGCTTCTGCTGACAGATTTTCCCCCGACTAATGAAATAACTTCTTTGCTAATGAAAGCCAGGCCTTGGGAAAGGAGATTTCAGTGATAGCGAGGGGTTGGGGGAAGCCTGAAGCAGCTCCAGCTCCACTAGCATACGTGAGTAAGCGCAGATCTCACGCTGTACCTGAGGCCAGGAGGAGACCACCCTCCCAAGGAGGTTTCCCCCGCTGTGAGGTGGCTTGCCTGGCTTGCGTGCAGCCGACCTGTACCAGGGCGAAGCCCCCGCATGGACGCTCTCCTTTCTCTTGGTTTGGGACAGGGACAGCGAAATCCAACCTAGCAAGCCGACACGAATAAAATAACGAAAAAAGGACGTTTCCTCTCCATCGCCCCTCGCGAAGCTCAGACCCCCTCTCGTTAGCGGCGAAGAGGGCAGGTCCGACCTCAGGCAGCTGAAACTACAAAATGGGGGTCGGAGGGGGCAAGCAC
>NW_009218112.1:57208-71453 GCF_000690835.1 Fulmarus glacialis | reverse complement strand
GTTCAAGGACTGAACAGCGGGTATATTATGTATTATTTGTGCCTTTTATTGTGCTTTTAAAAATAATAAATAATAATAGCACGCTTCCAAAAAAGGGGAGCTTGAGAGGGGAATCCAGAGCCCCTTCTGCGGTTGGGGAGCATCCAGACATGCTGCGCGCCTCGCCGCATACTGGCTGTACAGGGACACCGGCGCAGTGGCAGCTTGCTGTGTCTATTTTGAGTGATTGAATTTCCAATGTGTTTAGAGATTGTGTTTAAAAAAGATCTCTCTAAGCCTCTGAGGTAGTTCTGGAAAGAATTGTTAAAATTCAACGTGTGTAAGTATATTTGAACTGGGCATATTGTGCTGGCATGCTGTGTGTTGCTTCGGTAGGAATTGGTGATATACGTGGTTTGCTTGGTTTTTAATTGTAATTGGTGGTGGATGTCTGGGAACTTTGCTATAAATGGGAGTAAAGCTCTGGATAGATACTACAGTAATCTAGTGCTGGTGAGCTGTTGTGTAGGAATTGTCACTTTGATTCTTTTCCACAGACTTTCACAGACTTAAAATCTCCATTGCAAAAATAGTCAAATATTCATATTCCATAATCAAGCTGGCCATGTCTTGTCAAATTCCTTTCAGGGAAGCACGGGCATTGGGTAGCTTTCTGCTGTATTTGAAACCTAGCTTGTTACCTAAGTAAGGCAATGTGACTTGCCTTTGACATCTCACCTGGAAGTCCGTTCTGCCTTTTTTCCTTACTGTAAAAGAATTCTTTAAATTCTTCTTAAACTCTTAGTTCCACTCCACAGCATGAATCCAGACTGTTAATGAGACTTAGCAGGTTTAGTAGCTGTGGGGAAGATTAAAGTCCGTGTCATGCCATGTTCCCTCTCAAATCAGCATGTGGCAGTTGCAGCTGAGACAGTATGTTGTTTAATGTAGATCTGTCAATGCATATGTGCTTTATATATAAAGCTTTGATCTGCAAAAAGTCTGTGCTTGTCCTTGACTTCTCAACCATTGTATGCTGTACGGTTTTTTGGTGAACAAGATAAGCTTTGATTTCTGTATGTTTTTGGTGATAAAGGTAAGCATGCACATAGAAGTCTCCTGGATTTGGCCCCAGTATGAATCAAGATCAAAACAAAAATAATGTTTGATGAGGGAAAGGATTAGGGTGTGGAACAGACAGAAGAAAATGCAGGGAGTGAATCCACAGAATGAGTAGTGCCGTATCTGCAGTTGGTTGGTATTGCTTGGCATGGGTTGCCTGTCATTAGCTGGATAGGGGTCTGCAGGTTACTTCTGAGAGATCTGCTGGGGCTGCTAAGAAAAGACAGTCTAGTGTCAGTAGGCTGCAGGGCTATGTAGCTAAACTGGAAAATGTTGCAGAAGTCCACAAATGGAAAGCTTAAAAATCACTAACTTGGGGCTGGTTTGGAGTGTAGCTTTTAGGCAGTCAGTAGATCACCTGATTTTGTTTGATTTTGCTTTCTGTTTACTTAGTCTTCGCATCCTTTCATCTTATCACTGTTTCACCTATTCAAACTTTTATCAGCGTTATTAAGTGATAACAGTTTCCATTGTGCACTCTCCAAACGTATCGCTTTAGTCACTTAAGAGCAACCAGTGGCAAGCACTATCTATGAGTTAGATTGTGCAAAATCCCTTTACAGGTGTGCTGAGGAAGGGGAGAGGCTTAACCTTTAGGTGAGGTCATTCTCGCAGACTTGCCGAAGGCAAGTCAGGAATACGCGGGAACAGCCATATGGGTGGAGATGCTCTCCAAGAAAGAGAGACGATCTTACTTTCACAGGTGGCAAAGCTGCTGCTGCTACTTTAGCAGGGAATTCATGGGGCTTTAATTTTCAAGTGCGTGATGAGTTATGATCTATGGCTATCTGTTTCAACATCATGCAGCTCTGGGCTTTAGTAAACCATCAAAAAAATTTGAATTTATTAATATCCATAGGTAATGCTAGAACAGAGTCTGTAAATCTATTAGAAACAGCTCTCTTAGAGCATGAATATTAGATTGTTTAATCCAGTGGGTGACTGACAGCAAGTTTTGTGACTTATGAGAAGATGTATTTAATCTCGGTGTATTAGTAAGAATTCCACCTGAAACATGAAACGGTACCTCAAGAAGAAAGTGTCTGGCAGTCTTAAACAATCTAGGTATTTATAAATACTGACTCTCTCTTGCAGAGTGCAGTGCATCACAAGGCTGATGCAGATGGATTATGTTTTTCTGCAAATGACCCAATAGATGATGTGACCAGGTAAATGAGGTTCTTTTGCACACGCTCTCTGCTAGTGCTCAGAGGAATGCAGAGGATGCTAAATTCAGCAGTTCCTCTTGTGTTGATACGTTTGTTGGATGAAAGCAAAACTGATCTGATCCAGTTTTAAATGATAGTTTATATTATCTTGTAATGAGCTTATCTGAGCTGTTGAAAGGCAGCTTTTGGATAATGGAAGGGAAAACCGAAAAAAAAAAAAATCAGGAAACTTCCTGGAGTTAGTTTTGTTCCATTTTCAATAATATGTATTGATCTAGGACACAGTTATAATAGAAACACTGGGATCTTAGATTCAGACTGGTGTTGAAATACAGAGATGATTCAAGTGAAGGGATGTTAATTAGCAGCAGAAGAAAAGGTCTGATGAGGCAGGTTTAAAGATACTTGCATAGGTGGAAGGATTGAGAACTCAAATGAGATACTGGTGGTTCTTTGAGAGGGGACGCTGTTGCTCTGAGTTAAACATTGATTCGCATGCAGGGAGACATGGAGAACAGGTATGAAAGTAAATTTTACTTTTGTTACCATAAGTAGCTAGAATTAGTTGAAACGATTCATGTTTTGGTGCGTCTTTTCCCCTGAGATTTAGTTATGACTCCTTTTTGACTGATATGCATCAAATTTCTGTCTAAAACCAAGAAAAATAGATTACTTCTAGAAAAGGCTTGAGAGGTGATTGTGCTCTGTGCCCCCAAGGCTGGTTGATGTGTTTCATTCCATAAACAGTTTAATGTAAAAGATATAAATAATCCTTGGGAGCAGTACCTGGAGCCTGTGGTTCTTTGCTTCCAGTGAGTGCCCTCTCGCAAGGGCACAGAGTCCTGCTCTGAGTCAGTGGTTACTTAAGCTGCGGAGAGAAATGCCATCTACAGAAAGGCTGGAGAGTCTCCATCCTGACTCATCTGTTACTTTGAGTGGTCTCTGGGGTGGTCAGAGGTGTTTCCCATACCCCAGCAAGGGCTGCAGTGGCTGGGCTGCCTCAGAAAAGGGAGCACCACTGCTGCTTTCTTTTTCTGGCTATGTCTTTAAACAAGAGCAATGGCTTCTGCTTTTTCTGGGCAACCTGATTCTGTGGTTCTGCGCACATTTTATCAGCAGACACAGGCAGGGAATAATTGCTTTGTGAATCTTGAGTGTCTAAGCATCAGGCAAGTGTTCTGGCCCTGTCAAAGATTAGACTGTGCATCTGTGCATGCTGATGCCTACAAAATTTATCATCACATCTCTCTCCTTTTTTTTCCTCCCCTCTCCCCCCATACTTAGCTGCAAATAAATGGGATTTTAGAATATGTTTCTTTTAGGTTTAGGCATCAAAAGTTCGGGTTTTATAGGCGCTTAAATGTCTCCAGGGATCATCTTCCAGAATCTTACGGATCTTTTCCAGAGTCATTAGCACAGCAATGATGGGGGCCATATAAATTCCTAGATCGCCAGGGCTGTTTTCTTACCTGCCTTTGGGCGCCGAGGGGCAGCTAGGATACCGATCATCAGCAAATGCAGACGTTCCTGTGTTCTTTGCCTGCCTTACTGACTTACAAACTAGCAGATGGTAACTAGAGTGAATGATATCTGGAAGTTCTGATCTGACACTGAGAAGAATATCCAGGGACTGTTTTTCAATATGCCCTGTCAGTTTTTTGCTGATCATTGCTGTCCTCCCTCCTCTGGAAAATTTGCAGTCCTAAATTTGCAGACTGTGGGACCCCTCCTGTTGTGCGTCCATAAGGTCCTTGCACTTCCTGCAAGCACCAGAAGCTCTCAGCCAGAGACTTTTGCCACTTTGCTGCTGTCTGCCTTTCCCTGCTGCCATCTCTTGGAACCACTCCTAGTAGCAGGTTTCACTGCAAGCAGAAAGTGCTTAAACTAAAAATAACTCCTAACCCATCGGTATGAATGTTGGTCAGGGTGTAAGGTTTTGAAGGGCATATGCCTCTCCTCCTTTCCATGCACGGTCTGGAGCTGGCATTGGAGTGAGGTCAAAGACTGTTGCTACAACAGAAGCAGCTTTCCCTTATCCCACAGGCAGAGAACTGCTGAGTTGTCAGCTGTTGAGTCCAAATTATGCCTTTTACCTCAGGGAGCACAAGTTACAAAAGCACGTGTCATGGAAACAAGGACAGCACTGTAGCAATTCCCTGCTCGTTGTGCCTCACTTCCTACCCTGCCAAAAATTGGACCCACAGCACAGCCCGCAGCAGAGGATGGGCAGCCTGTGTTGCCAGCTTGGTGTTAGGGGAGCACTTAGGAGCAGGATGACTTCTCCCTCTCTTGGGTCAGGGAGCAGAGTCTCTTTTCTCGCCTGTAAACCCAGCAATTTAGGGGCAGCTTCCTGCAAAACCAAAAAGCACAGCCTTTCAGCCAGCCTTGGCCTCCTGAAACTTCCTTAAGTAGATAAAGTAGCGCTTTCTTTGGGCTGCTTTTATGCTGCAGCATTTTCCTTGCCAGCCAAATAGTTTCACTGATACACTAACATTGGTTAGAGAATTACTGTGCCTTTTTGATTTTTTTTTTTGGGATGCTTCTATATTGATGAGCAACATTATACCAGTGTTCTCTGCCGGTATAGCTTACTGCATTTTGATCATCAGTCAAAAGCACTTTCTTTTGGAATATACATATATTCCTAAAATAGAGGTATATATTTGTCCTTGCTGCGTACCTATAACTGCACTGGTAATAGCTTTGTAATATTGACTGAACCTTGATAACTTTCTATCAAGGTAGCCTGGTAGTTTGTAGTGCATAATCATGACAAATAAAGCAATGTATTTGTACGATTTCTTTAGGTGATAAACACTGTCTGAAAAGTATGCTGGAATCCTTCTTATGCTTGCATAATTTTGTCATTATTGCACAAGTTGCTTAAAGGTATAATAAAAATACAGGTAACGGGTGGTTGAAGGTGGTTTACACTGTCAATCTGGCTCAGAAAGGGTCCATGTTTTACTTCTGGGCCTCAGCCATCCATCTAAACTAGTTTTGCTCCCTGAATAAATCAATTAATTCCTTCCAAGAGGAAATGCAGGGTCAGTTGACTGGATAGCATGGTTAAACGTTTATTCTGGATGGTGTGGATATGGCCTATGGCAAGCTTGGCAAGCATGGTGGGCAGAGCAAGCCAGCTCTATCCCAGCTGGCTTTATGCCCTCTAATGCCCCCCATGTTGTGGCCTTGGGCATGCCACACATTTCAGCCTAAAGCTTTAAAAACTGCTTTCTCTTCATTTCAAGCACTTTGAACGTAGAAGCACAGAAAAAGCTGCTTTGGAGCCAGGTGGTGACCTGGGCGACTTGCGGCAAAGTGGTCTAGTCCAGACTTGGACATGTTGGTCCCAAACAGTGCGAAGGTGAGCCCGTCTGCAGCATTTAGGCTGAAGATACCTCCACATTGCAGTCCACCAGGGTGGGCTGAGCATCTCTGATATTCATGCTTTCTGTAACTTTACAAGCTGCATTTCAAATTACTTGCATGTTTGAGAGTTGCGTAGCACATCCCACATATCTTAGAGAGCCCAGAGGAGAAGGAGATTTGGACAAGTGGGAAACGAGGCATGGCTCTGCTCATCGTGGGGCTGGCCTGGGCAGGCAGCTGCCGTTTGGGGCTGTCTAGTGGTATCTGCCTTAGCCTGGCAGCCCTTCTCCCTTCCAAACAGGACTTAATGTGGTCACCCAGAAGCTCTTGTGCCAAGACAGCAATGCTGCTCATCATGTGATGTAACCTTGTTTGTATGGCTGACCACGGATTTGCCCTTTTTGAACTGGGTGATCTAATGGCCTCTCTTAACTATAAAATCAGTGAGGACAGAGCTTCAAAATATCTTTCTCAAATAATTGGTCTTAATATTACTGCAGGGCAAAAATGCTGCTTAAATCAAATGAACTTCAAAAGAAAATTATAGTGGTCGGTATTATAGGTGGCACTTCTGCAGTCTCTGAAGCCCAAAGGTGAATGTAAGTTATAAGTATTCCAACTACAACTAATTTTCACAATATTTCATGTTTTGGATCAGGTTCAGCACTTGCGGCAAAAGAGATGTTTGACCTCTGATGTTTTACAGCTACTCTGAGCTAAAACCAAGGAGATAAGCTTTTAATGTTTAATCCTAGGCAGAGAGGAGGAGAGGGAGAAAAAAACAAAACCAAAATGTGATTTATTTATATTGTAGACTTCAGTGTTGTCTTGAGTTATGTGCAACAAGCACTGAAGTACTGTGTGTGTGAGGTGGACATAAACGTCAAACTCTCTTGCTTCTGCTAGGTTTTCTGCTGGTTCTGAGGTTAATAATATCTGTTCCCTAGAGTCTACCTGTTCCTCTTCCTTTTCCCCTCCTTCCCCCTGCTCCATACTCTTCCAAAGGTCATGGCTATGAGAAGTCTTTAGTGTACAGGTCTCCAGGCACGTAACTCATAATTCATCTGCTAGAACAGCATTGTCACGATTCCCAATATAGAACAGCCTTCTCCTCCAAATTAAATGTGATTGGCCTGTTTCTTTTTCAGAATGCTAGGAAATTTTTGAAAGAAGGTATTTTTGACCAGATGTTGCCTCATGTTTCAAATAACAGGATCTGTCTGGATGTAAATCCAGCAAGCTGTCATGTGACCCTTATTTTAAATCTTAGCTCAGAATCTGTAGTTTGTCCACTCTATATTGTTTTCCTTCACCACTAAAACACGTCCTAATGTGATATCTGTGCAAGATTTATGCTAATCTAGTTTGATGTTGGTGTAATGTGGACCGAAGATTTTAAGCTGGGAAGACTTGTATTGAGCCCATATTTAGAATTTTTTTAGGAATGCATGCAATCTTACTTTTTATTTCAATCAGTTAACCCCATCCTTGAAGACCTTTGTCAATACTTAATTAGCTTTACTTTTCACAATGTGCACTTTTCAGTGGAGGTCTATTACATGGCATTGACTCTTGTATCTCATATATTGTGGGTTACATTTAAATCATTTCTCTCTGTAGGTAATTAAGAACTGTAATCAAGTAACCTCGTTGAACTAAATAGTTCCATTGTTTTAGGCTTTGCAGCAACAGACGATCTCTCAGTAATCCTGTGTATAAATCGACTTTGTAGTGGATTAAACCATTTCCACTGCTAATGAATGCCTAGTTTTTCTCTTGTGCTGTTGGATCGAGTGCTTTTATAAGGTAACCTCATCCATACAGAAACAGTTGTGAGGACTTTTATTTTCAGCGACTTTTATGTATTTATTTGCTTGAGCTGTGATAACTGATACTTTGAAAATTGAATGTTTTCTGGTTGCTTCCCCATATTTCAACTCGTGAGTGGTGCAGCTGGTGTTAAAATGCAAAGAATGTATCCTTGAAAATGTTAGATTCTTGTCTATTATCCTTTTGCCCTGCTGTATGCATGCTTGCTAATCAGTAGGTAACTTTAGGTTGGAGTTTGGGCAGTGATTACTGCAGACAGAAATGGGAGCAAGCACTCAGCATTACAATAGCTGCCCGTAGAATTAGGTCACTAACAGGCTTTCAGCAAAATAGTGTTAATTTTCCTCTCTACACGCTTAAACACAGAAGGTATATTTATAATTCTACATCTTTTCTGAGTGATCCTCTAGTGTAGCATTCTTCCCGATGGATTATATATGAATCTGTTAACTTCAGGTGCCTAATGTACTGCCTGGTTCAGCATTCCTCTCTCCCATACTGAAGACTAAGGACCGAGCCTGTCACAGGCTCCTGCAGCTGGGCTCCTGCCAACAGTGCAAACGTAAGTTTATGCATACCTTTATTCATAAGATAGAATTAGTCATATACTATGTGTTTGCAAATTCAGGAGCAGTATGTGTATATATGTGGTTACTGAGGCTTATTATCTTGCATAAATCAGCAGTTATTTAGTCACGAGCAGCACTCCATGGCTTTGAAATACCTTCTCGTCAGAAGGCACAGGTGATCTCTGATAGCATTTAGCTGCTTGTTTCATGGGACTTGAGAATTAAGATGAATAAAATGCTTCAATCTAAACCCAGATATTTGATGAACGGATCACTTTAATAAGAATTTAACAAGTATTGGTAATAATTACCTCCAGTTGATCTCTTCTTTTGAAGTAATGTGGATTAATTTTTACCATCTTTAATGATAGTTGATTGTTTGGGGGTTTTTATAATTTTCTTATTTGGAAGAAAAAGATACTTGTCACTTGCATTCCTAATACGTATATGTACCTCTGATCTTTTTAATCTAGCTCTACTCTAGCTCACAAAGACTTTCTGTATATATTATTCTAAAGTCAAATATTTATGTCCCTGAGGCATATGCATTGTCATCTAAATATGTTTTGCAAATATGATCCTTGTACAGATCCAGTGTATAGCTCTTTAATATGGAAAATTGCAGAAATGGGAAAAACAGAGTACTCTCCAAAGATGTTTGAAGTGGTGTTATTTTTAAATGCTGTGTGGGTTCTAATGACTTGCGTTGTGGTGAGATTGGCATGAGCTTTTGTGGAAGAGGATTTCACAAAAGAAAGAAAAAGTGAGACATTAGTGTTTCAATACCATGAAATTTACATTAGAAGTTCTGCTGGTCTCTGGATTTAGACAGGTAAGCTTATAAAAACGTGGTTGGCCTTGTGAGTCATGCACTATATATCTGGACGGACCTGATTAGACACATGAAGAGTAGAAATTTTCCTAAGGAGTAAAATACTGGAATAGAAACTAAAAATAAACTGAGGCAGAACATGTCATTCATATAACTACACCAAAAGGTTAGTTGTCCAATTAACTCCCTCTTCTCTGCAGTTAGGTTTCCCCTCGCCCGCGCCTTCTCCCCCCATGCCTGGGCACCTCCATCTGCAGCCACCAGAGAGACCATTAGGAATTGTCGCACGTCTCTCGTTCCCACAGCCAGACTTGCTCAGCACTTTGGAAACAATAGCTGCTTCATTGCTGAGTTGTCAAACAAAAAAGTTAAACGTATCAGCAGCAATGCATGAAAAATGTGATTTCCACAGGAAGAGACTTTTCCATGTCAGTGTGTAGGTATACAGGATTTATTGGTGACAGAAGCTAATAAGTAAGAAATCCATCTTCTTTTGTACATCATTTGCCAGCTCAATACTGAGAGAAGTAAACTGTGAGATTTACTAATAATTGCAGGAAGGAAGAACCCTGTTAAACAGAGATAGCAAAGTTGGAATGACTTGTGTGTGTAAAATCCAAGGTTGTTTTTCCCTCTTCACAGCCCTTTTTTATGGTCACCCTTGAGAAGAGAAAGCAAAAAAAAAAAAGATCTTCAGGAGAAGAATCTTGCTTTCAAGGGAGGATTGAGAAAGAAGAGGCAGATGCAAATGATGTAGTGATGGTCATGTGAAAATGATGTGAAGATGTGAGATGGAGTGCAGTCGTGGCTTTGAAAATTTCTGTTTTGTATTCTTACTCTAAGTGTGAATCAGATCAGGAGAGACTTGTGGAACTGACTCACCCTATGTCCTATTAGTAGCAATTTTCTATGAGCTGCTTTCAGTTTTAAATGAGGTGGGGCATCATGAGCCTTACCGGCACTGCTGTCTGCACTTGCTGGTCGGTTATATACAGGGACTAAATTCACTGCTTTTGCTAAGTTCTGAACAGAATGACAGAAAAGCATTGCTTTATTTTACAGCAATAAAAATTATACATATGGGTTCTAGCCATCTTGCGTATTATTTTAAAATGTTTAGCTCTTCAATGCTTTGTTCCTTTTGCTGAGCATTATTTTAATGGTGCAGAGGTTGCTCAAGTGTTTTATCTCCCTGCAAAGTACTCTATACCAGTATTTTCCATTCTGAGACTCTCCATGAAATGAGCTGCTGGTTTATTTGCATCAAGCAATAGATGTAATAGATTTATTTACATCAAGAATAATAGATTTATTTCCATCAAGATAGATAAATCCAACCAACAGGCAAGATGTAAACTTCTCATTTGCAGTATTCTGAATAAACTTAGGAATTTTTTAGCATCTTTTTCAATCTTGTGGACTGAGAATCTATGATTGAATTGGATTTGAAGTCATTTAGAAGAAATCGAAAACAAAATTTGAACTTTTTTATATGTTTTATTTTAAAACAATGTTCTGTCTAAACTGAATATTCAGCCTAAATTATTTGAAATGGAAAACCAGGTGTCAATTTAATTGTAAAACAACTACATCTTGTGCCTTTGGCATTGCAGTAAGTGATTTATTTCAGTTAGAGCAATACAGTTAAGGAAGTGCGCATGTTTGTTGAGCTGGGGATAACATGGAGGAATACACTAAAGCTGAGCTGTGGCTGTCTGTATTTTGGAGGTGTCAAAGTCTGTTAGAGGGGTAGAAAGGATAACATGAATGAATCAGTTTATGTTGAGGCAGTGGGTTGCTAGCTGTGCTGCTGTGAGAACTGATCCACAAGTGGATCCCTTGCAGGGACCTGGGGACCTTTGTCAGAGGAGCAGAGTGGACAAGGAGTAGTAGTATTAGCTTCAGTCAGCTGGATTAGGAGTGCCTGCATGTCTTTTGGATCCATGGCTCCAATGAAGGTTGTGAACAGCAAGAGCATGAGAGGGTACCGGTACTGTGAGCAGGTGTGCGTGTGGGAGAGAGAGTGACCAGTAGCTGTGTCCGTGTATATGCACGCACAAGTGCAAGAGTTAATATTTATTCTTTATAGCCTGGCAATGGTCTCTCTTGGGTCTCTGAAGGCTAATTAGGAAAGAGACCAGCTCTGATGCGTATCAACTGTAGAAGTCAATAGTTGTATTTCTGAGTACTTAAGATTAATTTGCCGCCTTAAAAGGAGGCTATGCATGTATGTGCGTAACTGAAAAGCTGGAGGGGAATAAGGTACAACTAAAACAGTATGTGAAAAAAAAAAATGCCAACTGCTATGTAATTATGGATGGACATACTTGTTCTGATAATGTCATACTATATTGTAGACCTTCCTTCTCTGGAGAGATGGGAAGGGGAATGCCGGCACTTGGGAGTGGAGCAGAGAGGAAAGCATTTGCTCACCCCAGTGGAAGGGTAGCCTACACATGGTAACATGCTGCAGTATGTCTTCATGTGACACGTCTGGTACTTACCAAGAGTAGAAATACAGCAGGGCATGAGGGCTTTTAAAGTCTCAAGAAAGATTAATACAATGGGAATTTATCAGAAAATATAGATCTATGGTTTCAGGAATTGCCCATTCCCTCGATTACTAAAAAATCAATTTATTTCTCGTAAGTGACTCTCATTCCTTACATTCACTCTAAAAGGATATTGCATAACTGTTGCTTGTTATTTTCAATATATTATTTAATGTGAAAGCCGCATTTCAGCATTTGATCTATTTATATGCTGTTTGTACACATGAGGACAGACTTACTTTGGATTCAGTTCATTGTAATTTAAAAATAATTCGAATACCACAGGTTTCATTGTAAACAATGAAGGATTCCAACCCTTAGGTCATTGCCGGTTGTTTAAAAAAACACACTTGGAATTGCTTCAGTAATTATCAGTGTTCTCTTATAAAACTAAATAGGCTTTTCCTGTGATGGAAAGAAGATTAAAGGTCATATAGTTCAAAATAAGGTTTTGGACATTGCCAGATTAAGGAAAATAAACTCTTTCATTAATAAGGTCAACTTCTTTAATGTTTATTAGTTCATAAGGATGTACGAGCTGAAAAGAACTGGCAGGGACAGAATTATGTAGATAACATGACTCTTCTGAGGAACAGCAATTTTTTTCTGCAGCTCTCGTTGTAAAGTCTGAGTGACGTGGTCTGGCCCTTGAACCTCACATTGAGTAAAGCGCAATTGCCAATCTGGGCAAATGATGTTTTCCTCTGAAGATATGCTGTCTTGAGAACTACACAGAGACTAACAGTACCCCCAAAAAATGAAATGTGCTTTGGAATATTTGGCTCGTGTTTTATTTCAGTTACATACCAGTAAAATGCAGCAAGCACTGGAGAAGTGGGAAACCTTCTCTGTATGTTTTCATTCGATTCTAGGTTTATGCACTGCAAAAAATGTGGGTACATTTGTTTCCATGCTTTGTATTAAGTGTTGAAAAAGTGTAGCGGGTAGCCATAGCATTCATGGTAAGAGGTGTTTTTTATATATGCAAAGTAATCAGACTTGTGTGCCTTTGCGCAGCGTACTCGTTCCATGCTGCGTTGCAAAGTGCAAGAATGCAAGGAAGTGTGTCAACCATGAGGTCACCAAATTCATGCATATCAGGAAATGTGTGTAGCTGTATCAGATTTACGCAAATACATAAGTTGGATCTTTCACCTTATTGCAGTATTAATTTGCCAGTTGTAGTAAGTATAAAAAAAATTTCTGAATGGGTTAAAATGCTAGCGTATAAATGACTCCGAGCCATTTCCTTCTCCTGCGCAGCACAATAGCCTAGAAGATCAAAATTTCTCTTTTGGCTTAACCTTCACCCCTTTGCTTTGTTCTTTGTTCAGATGATTAGGTGTTTTCCATCTGCACCTCTATGGAAGAAGAATCTGTGCTTATTAATTTAAGCTGACTTCCTAAGGAAGGAGGCTTATCTGATAATGCTTTGTCTGTCCTCTTACCCCTGCAATAACCTTTGAACACGCTGCCCAGGTTCAGTTCACTGAGAACGAGGAGGAGAAGTCTCAGCGTACTGTGTCCTTACAAGCTTGATGAAACGCTGCAGCTGGATGGAGAGACCCTACTGAGGAAATAGCTGCAGAGTGAAGTCAACCTTCACTCAACTGCAATCCAGGCCTCTCTAGCATGCCTTCTCTGATGTCTAATAAGGCTTAGGGGGTAATCTATAATAACATTTGCCTAGTATGTAACAACAATAAATTGTGAACAGGCTTGCAGATATCCCAAAACATATTTAGACTATTTTTGGTAGTATTAGGATTCACTGTGTTTCGCAGAAGAGTTTGTTTTCTGTTGTTACCATCTGGAGAGCAGTGCTGTGTCCCTGCTAGTCACGGATGTGCTTGTATTTAACCACGTGCCTGGTGGCTAATTGATGTGGGCAAGGACTTCCAAACTTAGGAGTTAGACACCCAATTTTCTTTTGAAAGTGTCTTTGTTCTTCTGAAAATGTCACGCTAGGAACATCGAATGCAACGTCTGGCTTGGGGACCGCTCTAGCATGCTGTACACTCGGCAAGGCATGGCAAATGACTCCACTAGGACCAACAGTTTTCAAATTAGCATACGGGTTAATTGAAAACAAACATAATTCAGCAAAATATATATTTAGCTTGAAAAACCAAAAAATGTCATCTAATAAGTTCAGTTTTAATTGTGGTAAAAATAAACCATCGATTCCTACAGCGTCTCTTTGCTTTGTTCTGCCCTTTCAGTCCACTGCGCTGCGTGATGGCTCTGCCTCTTCAGTATCACTGCGCTTCTTTTTTCTCTCCAGCCCGGCTGTCCCAGCAGGGATATTCTTCCCAATTCTCTCCATAAGCCACCTGGCTTGTTCTTGTTTGGTGGCGTTTTTTTGGTTGACATGAGTAACTGAGGGAGTCTTCCATTGTACTTTCCAAATCCTTCTCAAAATTGTATCCATTGCTATGATTAAACTATTTGACATCTGCTGCTTCTGTGTATTTCCTTTCGTTCTAAAGGCAGGTCCTAAGGGTCTCAGTTTCTGTGTGTGTATTTCTGTGTGTTGTGCTGTCCGACGGGTACTAAATGCTTTCATAAAATCATTCTTGAATTGTGGTGCTTTTTCATGGATTTCTCAAGCAAATGACTTCAAACCTTTCTGATCCCTGTCCTCTACGTAGCCTTCATGCATCACCCTCCCCAAGTCAGGAAATCCCTTGCGAAGAGTTTTCTCTCATCTCCTTGCCGGGTCAGGGTGCTTCTCATGCTAATTGCTACCTGGAAGTACCCACCAGCTCTCCCAGTCTGCAGCTTGCTTATTTGTATTTCCATAGTGCTTAACAGTCCCGG
>NW_009218112.1:48867-57177 GCF_000690835.1 Fulmarus glacialis | reverse complement strand
TCGGAAGAAAGGAAGAACTGGAAATACTGGAAAGCAGGTGCAGCTGTGCGTTGGCCTTAGACTCTGAGCCAGGTGAAATATTTACTCCAGCTGGGGTGCATCTTTACTCTTGTTGGTAAAATTTCTTGCCAAAAGGCTTGCCTTTGTAGATGGCACTTGTGCCCAGGAGCTTCAAAAAAGTATTTGTGAAAGTGTCAGTCCTTGTGTTGAGCTTGTGTATTGCGTCCTGACATCTCGCTTCACCTTGCAGAGCAGAAGCAGCCTGGAGTGGCTGCAAGGTAACTGAGTGACTTCCCAGCATCTCAGAGGTGATGCTGCTGTTTGCCAGCTAGAGGAGGCAGTGAGGAGGGAGTTTTCTCCTCGTGCTTGACAGGAAAAAAACAACAAAACAAAGTTTGTCTCAAAGGACTGAAAATGTGGCCTTGTGCACTCCTGCATATTTACTGTATAATATCTTAACACCCTGTCTTTGTTTCCTTTTCCTCCACTGCAGATTAGGAGAGTGCATTTGGTGCAGATAGGCAATTTGAATTATTTTATCAGCTTTCAGAAAGAGAAATAGCAGATTCTTAAATTAATTCCTCAGAACTGGGGAAAGCCAGATTCCCAAATGGGATTCAGCCTTCATTTATAAACGAGTTTTAGTGATTCATGTCCTGTGAATCTTTTATAATGTGGAATGCTGCCATGTTATAAAACAGAGAGGGAAAGCCTGCATTTAGATTACTAAAGAGAAATTTTTGTCTCAACTTCGGGAATTTTTTTAAGGAGGTGGAAGAATGTACTCTATTGAAAAACAGCCAACCCCCCCCAAATAAAACTTATTAATTCTACCTCAATTTTTTTTATTACTCCGCTAGCTTTAAAGTCAAAGCCTGAAGGCTGTGGGATCAGCAAAGCTGTTGTAAAGAAAGCCAGTTCATCTTCTGTTTCTGTGTTCATTGCCTTTACTGTCAGCTGTATTGGCAATTTGCTTGGTTTCCCAGAAATGTGTACTTCTGGCATGGTCTTTCAGATAGGGGAATTTTTTTGGAAGCTTTCTGTTAGCAATAGTAGGATGTGTAATTTGAGATATGCATTTTTATCTGGATATAGTCGTGTTTTCTTTCACTTTGAAGGTTAAATTAGTATGTTTGGGCAGAGACAAGTAAAATGAGTGTTCTCCACCTGCTAAGCAGAGTAATTTTTCTTCTAGCAGTAAGGTTTTGATCTAGGCACATACTTAGCACCTGCATTTCTGCCTGGCTGTATTTGGGATGATGGCTGTTCAGTATCACCAAAAATGCAGCCTGCCATCAGTCTCTACAATTTTTTGGTGGTGTGCTACATAATTATTTTTCTTGAGAGCTTTTAGTGTTCCATTTGGTTGTAAATTATTATGATGATACCTTTAACTGTGGAGAAGAAACAAATAAATTGTAACTTGAGAAAATTTATTGACAAACAGATTTCTTCTATTATGTTTAATACATATGTTTTTACTGGTCTCATGGTTTCATCTACTATTCTCCACTTACAGTTTCCCTAAACCTTTTGTATAAGCTGGTTTTTTAACTGTTTCTTTTTAGGTATCTGCTTGTGGAGCACAAAAATAATCACAAAAAGTGTGACCACTGATCCTCAAATCATAGGTTTTTTTAAAACCAAATCTGGAGGGTTGTGACTGGCAGATCAGACTGCAGGCAGAAAGCAGGCTAGAAAGATTTTTGATTTTTTTATCTGTTGTGTTTGTTTGTTTTCAAAGTCGTTTCCAAGGACTTGACAATGAAATACATTCGGAGACCAGAAAACTCAAAAGTAGAACAGAGTTTTGGAGATCTTCTACGCTTAGCGAACTGAGCTGTTACAACTGCCTAAGAAAATACTTTTTTTCTCCTTTAAAGAGAATTGAGCATTTGGTCAGCTATTCTTTAAAAAAAGATACGCAGAACCAGTTAAGCCAAGAAATACATAATACGAAACACAGTCAGTGGGAGAGATACCGGTTATCTTCTGTTTTTCCCTTTGAGAAGTTAAGTCTAAAGAGGCTGGTAATGTCTTCGTATGTCACTGTCAAACAGCTGGTGCTCCCCTCATTTTCTCAGCTTGTCACAGAACCTTTAACTTCCTTTTACAGCTGACAGGGTTTTGAAGGAACGCTGTCCACAGGTACTTTCCCAGGTGCACATTATTGACTTGGAGTACTTTCCCTTTCTTATCTATCTGATCACCAGTAGGTGCACTGTGTGCATCAAAACATCCTTAAAAGTCATTTTAAAGTCCACAGTTGGTATTGAGCTGTTTTAAATAAGGGCCACCATCCATTGGCTTCATTGATTAAGAATCTGAATCTAATTGTTCCTTTTTTAGCTTATCTGCATAAAAAGCAATTTAAAATGACTTCTTTCTGACCACAGGCACAAGTCATTCCTCTGCACAACATACAGCCCTGAGCAGAAGTCAGGACACCTCCATGTACTGTAGCTTCCAACAGTTATTGTGGAATCCTGCTTTCAGCAGCTGCTGTTAGAGCTGGGCAATTATATACTGAAGCCTGCCATGCCTTTGCTGTTGGTATGGCGTGAATTTGCATGTGAATACTTTTTGGATACACACACAATGTTGTTCCTTAGCATAGATTTATGAGAGGCTTTTTCCTTATAACAAAATTTCAGAAGTGAAAGACTTTTTCAGGCAAGGCCTTTAAGATGAATTTGCTGTGCAAATATACTCACGCTAAGTCAGGTTTGCAGTCCATTTGAGGATGAGATTGGAGCCTGAAGTACTAGGTAAACAGCTACGTGGCAGCTTTATACAGTAGTATCCAGGGCTGGATCACAAGCAGAAATTGAGTCAACAAAGTCTGAATGTTGGGAGAAAAGCAAATATGGCATGGGCTGTGTAAACACATACTATGCATAGGTTTGCCTTAGTAAAGGTCCTTCGTTGTGTTCAGGCTCAGTTAGAAATATTTCAAAGCTGAGGATACAGCAGATTTGGTCCACAGAGAAGTATTTGTTCCAGGAATGATCAGAAATCTAGAAACTGAGACTGGGAAATGGTGAAAAAAAATGGCGTTTTTAAGGGAAGAGCTAGTAGAGATCTGGTATCAGTCATCTATGTAAGAGGCTGCTGCAAGGCAGGGGATAAACTGTTCTTTGCCTGCTGGGGATAGGACAAAGTAATGTGCTTAAAATGGAGCAAGAGGTAGTTGTGTAGCACATTGGGAGCATTAATGATAGTGCCAGTGAAGTGACATGAATAGATTGCCCAAGGAAATGAGATTGTTATGGGATGTGCTATTGCTGATGTTTTTTAAGACGGACATCTGTTAAAAATGGTTTAGTTGCAGTTGCTCTTTCTGGTGGAGAGAATGGCTGATCCCCCTTCATCTCATTTTTTAAAAATGAAGATTTACAATGTAAAGACATTTACACTTAATAGCAACTGCTCCTGTTGCACTCCAGCCAGCCCTGGTCAAGGTTTTGCCTTCCCTGACAACACTGAGCTCTCTTGTCCTAAATAAATATCTCTGGCTCTTATATTGTCCTATCCATCTGAAGAGTACATCTGCCTAGAGGATAACATGCTTTTCATGTCTTTCCAGAGTCAGGAAAAACCTCCATGCCTTGTTCGAATTAGTCTCGAACTGACGGAAGGCAGCTTTCATCCAAAGAAAGTGAATTTCCTATTTTTAAATTACTTCAATTATTTTGTAACTTTATAATTAAAACAAGCCTATAAATGGGGATATTTTCTCCCGACTAATGGCATTTAATTATGCGACATGAGGCTTTGAATTGCCAACTTGTCAGCAAGCTGTAAAATGTGTATGAAAGCCAGGGAGCCTATGCTTCTTACAAAAGATTGTGGTTTACTTATCATGCTCTGCATGAAAGTATATAGGTTCCCTTTGGTGCCTGACCCTGAAACAGAAATTAAAGCTGTGCTTGAGTTAGGAGAATTTGGTATGACTCGAATTTCTTGTAATTCACTGCTATGATGTTACTCTTAAAACTTCTGCAGTAGGGGGACTGCTCAGTAAGCTATGTATTTTTTTTTGCAGAAAACCAGAGGATTTTCTTGAAACACACACACACACATAGTTGTTGAATCTGCCTCGTAAACCTGGCATGACCAAACAGGTTTTCCACAATCCTGTACAGATGTGTTTAGAAAGTGAGAGGCTTGGGATTTAATTAACTTCACAATGCAGTTTTCTCTCCTTTAAGTGGCATCAGTGCTTTCCCTTTTTTTTTTTTTTATTCTTTCCCTGGCTTCTGCTAGCTGATAGGGGACTGTCAGCTAATTTTGCTCTAAAACTTGAAATTTTGATTTTGGGTTTTCTGCAAACCAGAAATGGCCTTTGAAGAAGCACAAACAAACAGATGTCATTTATATAATTTATCGCAAATAAAAATCATTTTATTCATGTAACTCCCAGGTCTGTCTGAGTGGTCTTCACGTTTTTGATGAAGTTAGTTACTTAGTTTGTGAGCAAAGTTTAAACCTGGAGGTCACATCCCGTATTTTCATTAGTAACATGGACAAATATGATATGAAGACCCTGAGAGACACCAAAATGTAGTGGGGACTTCTGGCACAGAGATTGTTATATTTTATGTGCTGGTGGGTTCTTGATTCATCTTTACCTGAAGATGGATTTGTCAAACTTCACTCTTGATTTGGCTTTTAACAAGTTACACAGCATGGATATTACAGTTTAGGAATATATAAAAAGAAGAACTGAATGGTGTGGGGGGGGTAGTATAGCTTAAATTAGTACGTTTTCAGCGAAGTCTTCAGGTGGCTTGAGAACGTGGTGAAAATAAAATAATTATTAAGTTTTAAGGGTGTTTCTTCCCTCCAGATGTAACACTAACCTTTTCCACAGCATCTCGCAGCTCCTGTGCTGCCTGGGCCTTTCCCTCAGTCTGGTTTTGCAGACCAAGAGAAAGAAGTGGCCCCTTGTGAACAGCTCTGGATTATTTGACATAGTGCTCATATGTTTCTCCTCACACAGTGCAGATTGGTGAGGGACAGAAGAGCATTCTGGGCATTCCCAGCTGTCCTCTGAGGGAGAATTCCTTAAAAAAAAGTAATTAAAAACATACGGTTGTATTGCAGGGATGAGGGAGCACACTCCTGGTGGCACGGAGGACTTCAGTGAAGAGAGTTTTCTTTAAAAATTATAGAGGCTCCTAGGCAAAGTCTGTTATTCTGACAATGATGTACATCTAGCTTTGGAAGAGACTTCTAGGACAAGGTCAGGAGCCTTTCCACTTGAGACTTTTAAAAGACGTAGCCTGGGCAAAATGTGAGTTTTACAAAACTGCTCTCTAGGAGAGGCTGGCTCAGCTGTGTTCCTACATGAAAATGTCCCTCCTGCTGCTGGTCACTGAGAGAAGGCCCCTTGCTACATGGGAGTTATGGTCTCTGGGAGGGTGCTCAAGTCTTCAGAGCTTTTAGGTGGCAGGGAAACAATGTACCAGGGATTGGCTGGGCTTTAGGATAAGCTTTCCTGCAGTTTTCTTTTTGAGAACAAAAACTGATGGTGGCCAATGTGTGGGTGGAACTGAATGTGTTCCCCAGGTCCCACTGAACAGTTGAACTTCTCTTTGGAAAACGTGCAAGCCCATTAATCTTCAAAGAACATGTTAAATGTAATATCCTAGATAATTTTTACCTTAAGATCAATATTTATAGCAACAAGTATCTTTCAGTAGAGAAATGGCTCTAATTTTTTTTTTCCTTTTTTCCCTCCAGAAATTATTGCTTAACACTGGATTGAACCAGCGATCCTGGGTGATCAGGTCTGGTTCTGCAGTGTTTCAGGCATCCCATAGCTTTGAGTAGCAGCAATATGAAAAGTATGCAGAGGGGAGAGGAGAACAGGTGGCCTCTCCTGTCCCCTTAAACCCACATCCGAAGCAGGGGACATTTCCATTCACGGTATTCAGGACCCTTTGTGAATGTGACATTTCATCTCAGTTGAAGAGACCTGTTCTCGGGAAATACCCTGCCATGTCTAGTCTGTTCTGGCCTCAGGTAGTCCTGAAGGATGCCTGTGGACAGTTGAGTTTTACATGTCTGTAATTCTTGAGGTTATCTTTGAAATGCATCGCTGAAAACATGTTCATCAAGGAGTGGTTGGGACAGTGAAAAGATTTGCTTGCCAGCCAAAGAAGGGGAAGGAGTTGCTGCGCCTGGGAGCAGCACTGAGGAGGAAAAGTAGGTGGAACAAGAAGTGGTGTTTGTGGAGTATCAGCTCTGGAATTTCAAAGGGTTTTTTTGTTTTATTTTTAATTTTAGAACTGACCAGCTTGTTGGAAGATGACGTTTATTCCTGCTTGAAGCTGCTGTTCTGAAAACAAACAGTAGAAGAATGTGGAAGAATTCAAGCCTCCGCTGCCTTTTAGCACTGGCTATTTTATGTTCAAGAAGCTTAATATATAGCCAAGAGATAGGTGAGTTTATTGCAATGTAATTCACTAATTACTTTTTCTTTGTAGCTTCTGCACTGACACCATGTAATTACGTTCCTTTCCTACTATATGTATGTTCAAAAACTGTCACCTCTATAGTCCCACACCATCCTAGGGATGGAGGTACTACCAGGCCTGGTCTCTGCTTTCCAGCAACCAGTGGCATCTTGTAAACCAGTGCAAAGTTGGGTGTTAAGTTCTCCATAATGCAACAGTGATAGTCTGCATATGCAGTTGGTGTAAATGTCCACATTGAGACCTTCTTGCTATACATGTCGGCTGTCTGCGACAATTTCACACATTATCATTAATTGCACTTCTGTCATTAATTGCCCTCCATGTGGGACAATGGAGGAGAGCAAAAAACTCATTAAATTTATCATCAAAGCTTGCGGTTTTGCCATTGGCCCAAAGCCTGCTTATTAGACAAGGCCAGGAATGGGTATTGTGGAAAGAGACAGCTGCCTGTGTCGTTGCACACAAGTATAAACCCAGATTTTAGATACTTGTAGAAATCTGGCAGTCTGTGGCTGGCTGTAATCAGGCACACAAATCATTCAACAGTTTTAAAATACTGGTCAGACATGCGTGCAATAAAAATGTAAAAAGAATAGCTATAGATGTGAACCGTAGCAGTTGTTTTACAGTTCGTCATTTTTGCCCTGCAGTTTGTGACTGTATTTCTTATACGATTTCAGGTTCTCTAGGGCACCGCCAGAATTTGAAATGTGTAACGCGCAATTTACGTAAAATGACCTGTACTTGGGATGTCTCTTCTAAAGGAAGACATGGACAAACTGACTTTTGCTACACTACAAAGTAAGTCCCCTGTATACCTGGTTGAAAATTACCAAACTGTGATGCAAGTATAGTTACTCCTTAGTCACTGCCCATGGAATTTGTGATGCTGTTGTTTCCCAGCATCTCCCCATCAGTTTTCCTTGGGTGGTGCTCCCTCCAGGCATTGTTAACTCAGGCAATGGCGAGGTTTCTGGCAAAGTCTTGTTTCATGCTAACAATTCTCCTGCCAAAATCTCCTGCTTGCTCTCTTCAAAGGACTGGAAGATGCTATCATTTGCTCAGACTTCTCTGTGTGTCTGCCTAGCCCTTGCTCAGAGTTTTCATGAGGGATATCTTCATACCAGGTTCAATCCAAAAGGAAATGATAGTTGGAAGAAGCGAATCCTGATGTTATGGGCCAAAGCGGTAGAATACATGACATAAGTGTTGAGATTCACATGTGGAAAAACATGAAAAATCTCTTGGTGGCTGTCTTATAGCCTTTATAAATTTTAATCTGTCTGGAGAACATTGTATTAGAGAAAATGTAGAAATTATTTCACAACTGCAATAGCTTTTCTGAAGTGAATGCGAGTTGAAAATTTTGAGAAATGTTAAAAAACCCTAAATCTTCAGTGTGTTTTTCACTAATGAGAACTACATGTGCAATTCCCCGTGCTGTGGGTCTGCCAAATACTTATCATGTGCTAGGGATGAGTTCAAATCCTTTTTGCATCTTGATCCTGCCCCCAATCCAGATATTTGTACTGTCTTTTTTCCTGTAAATTCTGCAGGCAGCCCAGACTTCTCCTTGGGGTCCCAGGGTTTGGCTGCACTTCCTCCACCTACATGTTTGATTTTCTGTGTCTCGTTATTCCTCCTGCATTGCCAGCTATCATTTCTATACAAAAAAACCACATATATGTGACATTGGAGTTCAGGAGTGTAGAGTTCATGAGGTACTGCCCTCTAAACAAGAACAGCCATGTAGCTGCTGCTGTTTCTCCTTAGCAAGGCAGAACGGGCTTGGGTCCCTGAAGCAGGGAGGCTGAGGGCTGAGCTTAGT
>NW_009218112.1:32203-48623 GCF_000690835.1 Fulmarus glacialis | reverse complement strand
AGGAAGTCTGGCATTGTTCTCTTTGCTTTCCTTCCTCCCATCATTCCCCCAAGAGGAAGGTCTGGATTTTTCCAAACTTTTTGCCTTTCTAGTTGCGTATCAATGATAATGAGCAAAGAGACTTGACCCGTCCATTATTGTCTCCTGTATGTATCTACGACCTCCACACAAAGGCCAGATCACATTGTGCTGAGCACTGCACAAACAACATGCGCAGGCTGTATTTCCATCTGGGATCTTGGCAGTTCTCTCCCCTGCCCGCCCTACGAGCTGAGCAGCAGAAGGGAGCTAAAAGATTTGTTCTGAGATGGGGACATAGATGGGTGAACTTGCTCTTTGCACCCATATGCAATCACTTTGAGAAGAAATGGAGGGAGAGGGAGTCAGGAAACATAAAGGGAAGGGGAGGTACTGTTGGGTTTGGGGGATTTTATTTTGCTTATTTTGAAATGTTGATTCATGGTGACTGTAGGTTTCAGAAATGTGTCTTTCGGTTAAAAAGTCAGTTTTTCACTTTGAAGTGTTCTCTTAACAACTAGGTAGCTGCACTGTACAACTAGTGCACAAGGAATGCCTGTTAATCTGATGCTAACGAAAGCCCATGCAAGTCTTACTCCTTCACAGACTTGATATGGAGCTCTCTGTTATATTACGGAGAATTTGTGTTTTATTAGTGTCCTAGGAATAGGACTTCACTTGCCTTAGCTTTCTATCAGCTGAAATACCTGCTTAATCCTCTCTGTCTTTTCAGTGACCTCCACCCTCCAATGTGTTTTAAAACTAAGGAGAAAAGGGTCGAGATTCCAGTCCCAGAGAGCTCCACCACGGTGACAATAACCACAAGCAGCATTTCTGGAACTCCTTTTGGTACCAAAGAATTTGAAATTCACAAGAAAGACATCTGTAAGTATCAGGTTTTATGTGTGTACATAAGGCTTTTATACTATGATTAGCAATGCTGCAGAAGTGTATATACATGCAGTTTTCTTTGGCAGTGTTCCTGTATGTAAAATGTTGATGTGCTGAGTCCATATGAATCTACCATACATAACAGGTTGTTTTCTCTCCCCCTTCAGGGGAAAGGAAACCCCTCTTATCCATAGATCATAGCAGAGAAATCAAGCGCAGAATGTGAGGAGGAAAACAAAGTACAACATTGTTACATCCCCCTAATCACTCTTTGCCTTTTTTTTTCCTTCTTGCAAATTAGGAAGGGTTTGTAAACAAGTTTCTAATTACATACTGAAGTACCTGCATGGGGCATAAAGTGCATTTGCTCAGACTTGACTTGGGAAAGGGAGAATAAACTTCCTAGTGCCTGTTCTCCCATTTTAAATGCTGAACTGCTACAGAATTAAGTAGTTTATTCCTGCAACTTCACAGCATTTTAAGGGCAGTTATATCATATATCACTCCTGACAGGATCATATTTTCTTAATGCCCAACTTACCCATTTTGTTAAAATGTATATGAAACTGAGCAAATACATTTATGCTTGGGAGGTAGGCTGCATCGTATTGGAGTTTTAGATAAATTAGACTTTTTCCCACCTCCTTCCTCCCAAAGGAGGCGTTGACACCATCTGCCACACTTGCTCATAATTTCATCTTTGGTTTCGGTTTGCCTGCTTATTCCTTCAGTGCAGTAAAAATCTAAAGTCAGTAGCACTTCTTCTCCATGGCTTAGTTTTCTCTTCAGTTGAGAGCAGCTCAAGAACTTTAACAAAACACAACTCAAAAATATGTGGGGAACACACTGGGTTCTCCAGCATCTTGCTGACTCCGGGCAGTATGGGTTTCTCAGGTTCGTCACAGGTTATCCCGGGTAGCGTGTTGACTCTGCTGAACACTTTGCAGGCTCTCAGAGCCTTGGCCAGGACCGAAGTTGAATAAATCACACATTTTAAAACCAGGATTTATCCTGCACCAGGCCCAATGAACTGCCATAACGCTTGATCTGCCATAACTCTTGCCTGCTTCTCAGCCTCTTGCTTCACCACTACCCATTCACAGAAGAGGTGCTTCTGTTTAATCTCCCTGTCCAGTCCCCATCATCATGTCATGCCTTTAATATTTCTTGTAGCTCAAAACCACATTCCCCATGATCCTCTTCAGAGCCTCATATGAGCTTCTTCCAGCCTGTGCTTCTGCTCTCCTTTCTCCCTACTCTAGCTTTTGTTGCAAGTTCCCTCTTCCCTGCTGGTCTCCAAAACCCACTTCTTCCTTTGGGGGATTTTCCATTGTCCTCCCTAGATGTGTTCTCATGTACACTTCAAAGACTGTCGCCATGTTTCCTTTATCCGTGGCATAGAATGAAGGTTGTGAAAGATATGATGTCTTCCTTACTGTGCATTGTGAAGAGTCATATTCATGATCAGTTACTCATACATCTGCATGTTGAGGTGTTAGAAGAAAATGCTACCTGGTGACTCATTAGCACCTGTGCTTTCCTGGGAACTTTCATGCTCAAGTAATGACAGAGCCCATCTTGTTCTAATTATAGAGACTGAGTTACATGATTATGGCTACTAGCTAGCTGAGGGCAGAGAGATGTGGCTGTTAAACACCTGTAGGGCTGGTGTTGCTGACTAATGACTTGAATATGGCTTTTTTCCCCTCTCTTTTTTTCCAGCATTTGTTCCTTTCACTCCACGCATTCTTAGTTTAACACCTGACTTTTCAACTTCCACATTAAATCTGAAGTGGAGTGATAACGGATCAGTCTTCCCATACGGACTGGACGCCTTTTGGCAGATTCAGATACTCCGTAAAGAAGCAATGGAAAAAGTCACACAAGTAAGTCCTTTACTTCCTTTATGAAAAATATATATACATTTTTTGCCCTTGGTAATATTCTGGGATGTCATTTGAAGAAAGCTGAGAATAATGAAGATTATAGAGCTTTGCAGAACCTGAGTGTAGTCATGCTTCTGGTAGGCAACTTGTTAAGTTATGAGGACACTAGCTACTATACTGTCAGTACTTATTCACAGTCACGGCTTTTTTTTTTTTTTTTTTTTTAAATCTAGTAAGGTTTTTTTAATTAGAACTTGCTTATGAATTTGGCAGATATTTTACACCATTATCTCTGCTTTGCTTCTCCAACAGTGTATCAAGTCTTGGAGGTCTTTGAACGTTCAGTTTGCTTTTTTTTGCAACCACAGTTACCACAGTTATTCCAGGCCAATTTATAGCTCTGTCCTATAATTTTTAGGAATGGAGAAAAGATAAAATGTGCATCCTGGAACAAATATTAGAAGAGTGTCATTTTGGAAAAGTTGGAACATTTCGCTGCCTGGGAGAGGCCCAGGATACTGGGATGCAGTATACCTTTTGAAATGCTTGGCGAGCTTCCTGCTCTCACTCAAATGTCTGCCCTCTGGTATTTCTGGCTCGTAGTCTACCTGGCTGGTGGGCTGTTCAGCATCTTAGGCTTTTGTCCAAGTAAATTCACAACACAACTGAAAATTAGGTGGAACGCTCCAACCATCTATCAGGATTTTGTGATTTACTTCACTTAATTTGCCATTCTGTTGACACCTGGGAGATTGTAGGTCATTGCTAACAGGTGCTCATAAACTCTCTCTTGGTTCTTTTTTTGGGGGGAAAACTTTGTAGGTAACTTACTATTCAAAACTGACTCATGAAGACATCATTCTTTCTTGGAACTGGACATCAGATATGCCTTTGGAGTGTACATCGCATTATGTGAAGATTCGCTGTTATATTAATGTAACCCAGTTCATTGGCCCCAAGGATTGGAGTGACTGGAGCCCAGTAGAAGAGATCCCTGGTATGTTTGTTCCCTTGCCACCACATGGACTTTGATTGCTTTATGAAAAGCAAGCCAAAATCAGAGGAAAAGCATTAGGCAGTGATGGGTTGCTGCTTTTGGGGGTGTTTTGATGAGAGAAATAATGCTATCATTAGTTAATGAAACCTCGTAAACATTGATTTGTATGCATTGGAGTGCTCCTAAGTCACATTTTAGCTGATCAGCGCCATGTTTATAGCAAATTGTTCATGTGAGGTTTTTTGTTTGTTTTTGTTTTCTGTTCTTCCTTCTCTGCTAGGAAGAGATACCGAGCCCAATGGGAGTGGGGTGTTCCCTCAGGACACCGTGGTGGCAGTAGGTTCAGATGTGACAATTTGTTGTGTCCATGAAGAAGGACAGCAGATACAACGGATAACTTATGGATCAGAAATATACCCAATGATACATCTGAGCAGTCGGAGCAGTGCAATCAGAGTGCTAAATGCCAGTGCTTCAGATACCAGTGGGACAAATGTAGTGTGCATACTGTCCGAAGATGAGATGGATGGAACTGTCTTGTTTGTAGGATGTATGTATCATTCTGTTTACTAACCTTAGGAAAATCAAAATCATTTTGAGACTCTTAAGGTTCTGCTAGGAAACAAATACTATTGTGGCTCTTTTTTCCCTTGGCCTTTGGCTTCTGAGGATGAACTGGGATTGTATTTGTTTGATTTCACTGTGGAAACTCCAGCCCATGGAGAAGACACCAAGGTTGGGAGGATGAGGAGGTACCCATGTAAGCCCTCTTCTCTTAGAACCTGGCCCAGTGCTTCTCTCCTTGATCTCTTTTTCTAAGGCACTTCTTCATAATCTGGAATACTTAGTAGTTTATTGCCATATGAAGATTCATCCTCAGTCTCTTATCACTTTAGGTTTACATCTCTTCTAGTTTGGTCCATGACAAGGCGAGAGTAAGAGCAAGAATTGTAAGTGAAAACATTCATTTACCAACCAGTCAGATGAAGACAATAAAACAGTTAGACTTGCAGCAACAACAACAGACGCTCAGCCAGGGCAGTAGCTCCCTGAGAGCTAATTACAGCAAAGGAACCCAGCTGACAGTTCCTCTTTCCTGGCAAATCTTCTAAACATTCCTTTAGTATTTTCTTTAAAGATACTGAATCACTGTGTATCTTCTCTGTGTCACCATGCCAGCCTCAGAAATCTCTTTCAGATACAGATACCTCTTAAAACAAACTACTGAAAGTACCTGGTTCTTCTTTCCCATAATTGGTCGCTTCAGAGCTTTGTGTGTTTTCCCCACAGGGGTTTTGAGAGTTAACATCTTCCGATAGCTGTCCATTAGAATACTGTTCCCCATTACAAATGCCTGCCTTGGAACTTAGGGCCCCTGGGGTTGAGGGAAAGGAGAAGAGAGACCGGACTCATTCTAAAAGTGTGTTCCCAACTCCAGCCTGTTCCTCCTGTTGTTGACTTTGTATATTAAGTGTGTGATAGCAAATGCAAAACAGAATCCAACCTTTTTTGACTTCTGAGTGAGATGCCATTTTTACATTATTTGTGCAGTATTTGCTTCTGTGGGAGAATCTTCCAGGTAAGTAAGTCAGTGGTTCATGAACAAAGGCTGTGATAATCCCATAGGTTTTTCCCATACAGTGGTTTTTGAAGAGCTGGGATGTGACAAAGTCTGTCTCCTGCCAGTGTTTCTTCTTGTGGTACCTACTTAGTGGGAAGGGAGAGGACTTTGCATGATGCTTTTGCTGATGAGAGACATTTGGGGAAGAAAAGGTAGAAGAATTAAATGTGTATGCACGCCGCATTGGTTAAGCGTAGGCCTGGCAAAATAAGTGTTCTTTTCGGCGCGCTGCTCATAATCTGAACTAAGCCTGCCACTGTTGCCTCCTGTGTTAGTGCCCCTTCTCTAGGCAGCTACATGGATCTTATTGTGCTACCTTTTGGAGAAAAATGTATGAGACTTGAAATAAGTGCTCTCTTAGTCTCATGTTAGGATGGTTACCCTCTCTGTTGGGAGCACTGCCATCTTCTCCAGGAAGGCACTCAACACTGCTCTAGTATGGGAGCAAAGAACAAGCTTTAAAAGAAAAAGATGGGCACTTCCAAAGCAACAGTGAAGAGGACAAGCCATTCGGAGCTTGCTTTAACTTTCAAATTCAGTGTGGAATTCATGCTAAAGGAAACATCTCCTTGACATGACTTGCTTGGAGAGTTCAAAGCAGCGGTGGGACTGGCATGTAATAAAAATTCCTGCATTGCTCAGCAGCTAAACTGATGCTCAGAATTTTGGAAAAGTCTTGGCAGAGTTTCAGTGAAACAATTCCAGGTCAGAGCCTGGAGCTTGTAAACATATTTGCATATGATTTACCAGATTACCCACCCACTTAGAAGCCTAGAGTCAAGTGTTAGTCAGATGGGGCTGATAATAATTATCCATCTGTTTTACTGGGATTTTTTTTTAAGCATATTATTTATATGGTTGGAGTGTAACTATTACCATGTATTTGTGAGGCACGCGATCTAGATCCAGCATAAATGAATGGTGATGCTTTCAGGAATTTAGTGTCCCAACCGTCACACTAGGCTAGCAAAACATCAGCTAACTGTTCTGGTTTCCTTTCATGCTACAGATGCCCCTGATATTCCCCAAAACCTCAGCTGTGAAACATCCAACTTCCTGATAATAAAATGCACCTGGAAACCAGGCAGACCCAGTGGACTATATGGAAAACGAAGAACAAAATACAGTTTATTTGAAAGGTAAAATAATTCAGCACTAGAAGAAGTAAAAGGGTAGAACTGGAATATATCCATTGTTGCCTGTGACTTTCTGCACCACTATTTAAATGAGATAGTCTCCATTGTTTAAAGCCTAAAATACTTTTCAAGAGTTTGTGGAGGTTGAAACTAAACTAAACTTGGAGAGCCCTTGTCTAGCTCTGCAGAATTCCAATGGGAATTAAGAATGGCTTTTCCCAAAGACTTATGTCATTATGAACTCATGAGAAACTAAAGGGCTTAGTCTGTCAGGCTGCCGCCAACATGTAGATAAGACCAATATGAAAATACAGGGAGATAGTAGGAGTCATTCACTAATTTTAAAAAATTTTTAATGTGAAACCTGTGTCAGATCATCTGTCAGGTATTTGCTGAGCTTCTGCTATGCAGGATGACAGAAACTCACTGAGGAACAATTGTAAGACAGGCCATGGGCCATTTCCCAAATGCTACTAGGGAAAATAGCAATAAGCCTACATCCATTCTCCTCCCAGCATTAAGAACTAGATAGTGTAGAGCAGGCAAAGTGATGTTACCTGGAAAACACTGAAAGGGAAAATGACACTGGCATCATCCACAGAAAGAAGTGGAGACTGGTGTCTTACATCGTAGGCCACGTAAAGCCTTAGAAGTGAAGAATCGCTGGTTTGGAATAGCACTTGCAAATGGGATTCCTTGGTGGTTGTGATTAGAAGTTAGTGAGGAGTTAACAAAATCCCCGTGGCGAGGAGGCTCCCCCGTCATGCCAAAGGAGTAGTCAGGGAAAGGAGCCAGGAGAGGCCTGAGTCACACAAACTGATGGGAAATGGAGTCTCATGGTGGCTTTGAAGCAAGTCAGAGGCAACGAGGATTGAGTTATGGTCACAGATGTCGTCCAGGATGCTAGTGCTAAAAAAGTAATTGGGTGGGGTGCAAAGAGGGGGACAAAACAGAGCAGGTATTCAAAGGAAAGGAGCTCCAGTCACTGGCTGCCCATATTCAGCTCATAAACGAGGATGTAGTTCAGACTTGTTTCGCTCAGCCCGCAGCTATGAGGAGATTAATGTGATGCATTTCAGGGTAAATATTCTCATCCTTGTTCTCAGCCCACTCTGAGCTATTGAAATAGAGAGTATGGTGTGGAGAGAGCTCAGCTAGAACACAACAAAAATGCCTGAAGGAAGAAATTAAACTTGTGCTACTGAATGAGAGGTTTACACAGACTGTAATTAAAGCAACGTCTATATACGTACATACATACAGATATATACTTTAGATTTTACCCCTAAAGATGTAATGCTGGTCTTGGCTGTTACCAGACTGCCTCTCCTGCTTTTGATTTAAAATCACTGGGACTGGTGGATGTATCCCAGGTGACAAACCTTAGTTTAGTTTTGGCAGGGCTGATAGAAAGACGTAATGTGTGTCACATCTCCCTAGTTCAGAAAGCCATTAAGAACATTTTTTAAATGCAAATGTATGCTGATCTGAACAAAGATACTTTAAATCAGAATCTTAGTTGTGACTTGTGAGGTGGTTTTACAGGACCTACCTGTTTTCCAGGCTTCTGAGAAGTGAGAGGATGGAAATGTTATGCTAGTGGAAGAGGAGAGTTTCACGTGAGAACAGGGCAAGTCATGACTGATGCCACTTTAACCTGCGTTGTGGTGTTAGATATGCCTCTGCGATCAAATCATTCTGTAAGCCATGTGTCAGTGAACCCATCGTTCTTCACTGTGTTTTTAGTCTAGACTTCTGACTGTTGCTAGAAATTATGTTACTCAAAAATTAAGTTGTTCCCCCCCTGCTTTTTATTTTGTAGAATATCTGGTAAAAATGTTTCATGTGAAGTCAATGAAATGAACAGAGAGCGTGTCTGTGGCTTTCCAGTACTGGCTGATCAAAAAACCTATGATTTCATATTAGGCGTCTCCAATCCTATCGGGCAAACAGAATCATCGCTTTTGGTTGATTTAACTCAAAGAGGTAAGACTTAAGAATTACAAAGGCAAAAAGGTATATGTTTACTGCATGCTAACCATTTGCTTTGTTTTGGCTTTGAACAACTCTGACATGGTATACTTGTCATTACTTTGCTTTATTGTCACCAGTATTTTGCTGTGTTCGATAATTTGAACTTGAAAAGAACATAGCTTAGGACATGTCCTGAGGCAACGATTAGGTGTACAGGGAGATGCCAGTTCTTGACAGCAGTGCTACGAGATTGGATACACTGCTGTGTGGATAAATGCTACTTGTGATCTAATAATTAGCCAGCTGCTGTTTATGTATTACTTCATATTCTGTTACACATCAATAATTAAAATTTAGGTGTAACTTTATGAACTGTGAGTGACCCTGTATTTCAGTGCCTGCTTACAGAGCAAAAAATATGCAGGTTTACAACAGCAGGATTTGGAGCATAATAAAAGCAACACTAAAAGGTAATAGCAGGAGTATTAGCTGCTATTGGTATTGATCATCTGCTGTCGTGGTTTGTGGAAAGAAATTACTTCTTTCATTAGACCTGCAGTTTAAACAAGGAAAGGGAGAAGGTGACCACCTTTCTAGTGCTGTCTTCCCCATCCTTTTCCACCTGCCTCCACAACCACAGCTGAGGATTCAGGGGTTCCTAACGGTTACAGAATTCTGCCATTCTCTCCAAAAAACTGAATTTGAAATTGAAGATGGTGAGGTTTTTCTGTCCATGTCGCAGTTCAAGTAGCCTGAGATTAGAATTGTCAGACTAAATTGGCAGGTCCTAAAAAAGCATAATTTGTTTCTGTTAATTATAAACTGGGCTGTTTTGTACCCAGTCGGTACGACTGCTATTTTCTATTTGTTTCCTTTCCTTTCTTTCCCTCACTGTCCGCTTAATTCCCAACATAGAGTACATATTTCCTTAAGAGTAACCAGACCAATTCCAACAGTAGAGATTTTTTTCTTGTATAGCTATGAATAGTAGTACTGAATATTATTGAAAAATCCATGAAGGGAGTTTTGGGGAGGGAGAGGTCATTCAGGGGTCCTACCCTGTCTGAGTTTGCAGATTTTAAGTTCTAACTTACAAAGTTCCCAGAAGGTGAACAAAGTTGAGTGAATTTCATCCGTCACTGTGGTCCTTTGAAATAGCTTGTGTTTTGCGTTTTTGATAAAGTCAGTAGGAGGCGAAATGTTTTTCTGCGTCTCCAACTCCTTATCACACATGCTAGTACGCTCAGCTTTAAGTAAATCTGTTACAATGTTTGATAGCTTAGAAGAGCATGAGGAATGAGATTGCTTGGAAGTGCCTTCCCAGCACTAGCTGTCCTAGTTGCTGATCGGATTACTTATTTATCCTTCTGATTCTCTTTGATCTTTTAAAATCAGGTTTTTCTGAACTAAAGTGAATGTTTTTTTCTTAGAACTGAGGGTTTTTTCCTTTTTTTTTAAGTTCATCCAAAAACTCCAGAAAAGTTAACTGTTTCTGGGAACAGCTCTACAAGCGTCCTTCTGCGTTGGTTTATAAATGGCAGCTTTGCTGAGATCAGGCTTCTGTGTCAAATTGAAATTAGCAGTGGTCACTCTGAGCGGAAACTGGTAAGTGTTGCTTTAATGGATTTTTTTTTTTTTTTTGGCTCAGATGTTGATCTTTTTCACTGAACTAACTACATTTCAAATTCTTTTCTCTCTAAGAGCTTCATTCTGATCATCTTATTAAATGATTAAATTGGTAACGACTAGAAGTTCATCTACTACAGAAAAAGTTCTGCTCATCTCCATTGTTGCCTGCTTTCTTTTTTTTGGTTGGTTTTAAACAATTTAGAGGAAAGTCAAATTACCCACCATGTTATTTGGTACTTGGAGAGGGTGCATAGTGCTTTATGCTGACCCCTTAGGTAACAGTCCTTGTGCTTTGTCCTTCCTCATGCAAACTGTATTAACCGACACTTGTTCCAGGATGTGCTGCTGCCCTGCAGACTTCCACAGTGGTTGTTTCAGATTGCCTCTTGCAGTCTGTAGTTGAATTTCTTCTTTTTTTTTTTTTTTTCCCCTCAGAGAACAGTTGATGTGCTTGCTATCAGCAATTGACATGCATGTGGCTGTAATACGGAGCTGCTAAACCTGCTCGTATGTCAGTGGTGTGGAGACAGGATAGGGAAGGATTCTCCCACTGGGCATATCAGTAGGTAATCCCCGGCTGAAGACCTCTGCAGCTGGAGAGAAGGTGGTATTTCTGGGTGGGGTTCAGATTTTCCAGCATTTAGGCTTCCAGCTGCTGCCTGGCTTTGGTGCTCTGCGTCACCAGCTGGAGATGCGTATTTACTCTGCTGACTGCCAGATGATACTGATTTAGACACCAGCATCAGATACCGAGTGTAGGTGGTAGGATTATATCCTCTTCTTCCGTATTGCCTAACTTAGTGTGGGGTGATCTGTGTCACTGGGGAAGCCTAATGGCAGAACTGCATGTTCAGTTGGCCTGAGGTTTACCCCCAAATCCTGTGTTTGTGCATTCAGATGGAGTATCTCTGACCAGCTTGGGTAGGCCCATGCAGAATTACCAGGTCTTAGTGCGCAGAGCCTGATTTTGTAATTTGAGCAGATGAACTTCAGAGGCTGCTTTTTACAATGCTTGTTTGATTTTTAGCAGGAGTATTCTATTACCCAATGCATTTAGTTGCCTGTTAGGCACAGCCTTGAATAAAGTCACTTAAACCACAGAAGTGATGCAGCTAAGGCTGAAGATAATCATTATATACCTTGCCTCTAAAATAATAGGGTAGTAGTTAATGCATGCTCTGTAAGAGTATTTTTAAAATACTTCCAAAACACTTAATGAGTGTGGAACCCTTAAGCTTTTATATTTTCTCTGTAATGACATGTGTTAAGTAGTACCCAGAGATTAGGTACTGCGAAGAAAATCATAGATATCTTGGGAATTAAAAGCAGAAGGAACTGTTTTTTAGATGTACATAACAGCTCTGACAGATGAGCTGTGTTGGATTTTGGTCTATAGTCTATTTTGGTCTATATAGAAATACCATCACCCACAGTTGACTGCATTTCTCAGCTCGCAACAGCGACTGCTCCTGGAGCAGTCAGCGGGGGAAACAAACAGCCGAGTGTCACCCACTCCCAGCTCAATTAGCTTAAACTGCTAAAAAAGTAGGTTTGCACAGTTCTGTCTAGCCACAGTTAAGCTGCTTGAAGCCTGCGGCATGCACTTGCTTGTGAACTCTGCTACCAGGTTAGTCCTCTGGGGCAGTGGGAGGTGGTAAGGTCTTAACGCTGCCGTAGCGGTTTCAGTGCACCTATCAGAGCCTGCAGCTACAGATATTTTGAAACACAGCAAACAGCTTGGTAGATGCTTTTACAGACTCATTATGTTGCCTCTGGTTGCTTAATAAAAAGCCTCCAGGAGTTGCCTGTAATGAACAAAAGTAGCTGTGAAATTGTTATGGGGTTTTACATGGCATTTTGAGCATGTTTTCAGAAGCTTTTCCATCCGTATGAGAGATTGTTGATTTTTTTAATATTTTTCAAGTTGTCATTTGGCTTTAGAAAAGCACAATTAGTTGCAGCTTAAAGTCACTTGGAGTCCAGTTTTTGGCAGCTGTGATGCACATGTGTTATAATTAGATTCAGTAAAAAATATCCCAGGCTCAGGGTTTCTTTAAGTAGTCATGAAACTGAAATACTCTCTAGACTCGCACTGTTTTACGAATAACGGGAGAGACTAGTCCTGTCATAAGAGCTGTGAACAGAGATCACCTGGGTAAGACCTGGATACTACCTTTTGAAGGAAAAAGGACTGCCTGGGAAGAAGACTGCATGACATGCATCTTGTTCAGACAAACTGTCTTTAGCATGCTTCTGTGCGTGTGTCTTAGGAAAAAGGCCTTTGTCCACCCAGCTTGATGTGCACATGCACAGTGGAAGTGCAGGTTCTGAATACCAGAGGTGAAATCCTCGCCTGCCTCATCTGAGCAGAAGAGAGAGGGACTGGATGGGATAGATGGGAAGCAGCAGCCTCCTACTGCCTGCAGAGCTCATCCCATTGAAGGCTCATCTCTCCTTTTCATGCTTTGTATCTCATACATGCTACCTCCTGTCATATTTCAACTTCTGTGCTACGTATGATTTTATTTTGGCAGATCTCTGAAAAATTTTCCTTTGTTTAGGGTGACTGCATAGGAAATATTTTCCTTTTTCATTAATTTCTTTGTAGGGCTTGACTGCAGCTGTTTTTTTCACACTGTTCACACCCTTTTAGGTGTTAACTTTCAGCATAATCTAGGAGCAAAAAATACATATGTTGTAAATTTTTAACAGGACAATGTCTCCATGCCTGGTGGAAAATTCTCAACTTACACGGCTCAGCTGAACGCATTGCACCCGTATACCAAATACCAGTTCAGGGTGCGCTGTTCGGCTGCTGACCACTTCTGGATGTGGAGTGGCTGGAGCAGAATAGAGGAGCACACAACATTGGAAGCCCGTAAGTTTATTTAATTCTTTGATGATAAAATGTTGAACTTGTGAAGCCATATATTTTAAAATGAGCCATCTAAAAAGCTAACTTTTTGATAGATGGTAAATTGTCTACTGTGCAACTTGGGGGGGAAAAAAAAGCCCTCTTTTTTTTTTTTTTCCTTAGCTCCTGCAAGAGGACCAGATATCTGGAGAGAGAGAAGTCCTTCTGGAAAAAGTCTAAAAATCTTCTGGAAGGTAGATGGGACATTTAAAGTTTTAAAATATTATGTAATAAAATTCTAGGTAAAAAATATTTCCTTACACATTTATAAATGAGTGAAGTTTATAGTCAATAAATAGGACTGCTTTTCTTAACTTTTTATAGAACCATATATAGAGGGAAATATTTTTCACAAATGAGAATATTATTAAAGTTTTATAATTTAAACATTGCATTGAGAAGCATTTCACATGAAGAATTAAATTTTTAATACATCCCAGCTGAAAATTAAAAACTTAGGAACTTATGTGTTAATTCTCAACGTCGCACTTCAGTAACTGTCTTTTCTGCCTCATAGTCCAATACAGTCATCAGACTATATCAGGACATTAAACTCATATTATCCTATGTCTTCTTTTGTTTATTCCATTTTGGTTTTAATGTGCTCTTTGTCTGTTCTTAGCCTTTATCCCTTTCTGAAGCCAATGGAAAAATAGTGTCTCACGAAGTGTCTTGCTACCTGCTAGAGACACCACTGGAGTATAAAGAAGTCACCGAACCTTCAAACAGTACTGAGATAAAACTTGGGAAAAACGACTGTGTAATTAGCGTTGTAGCCAAAAATCATGCAGGCTCGTCTCCTCCTTCAAGGATAACGAGCGTGGAACTTCCAAGCGGTGAGTCCTCCCAGCAGAGACCTAAGCACCTTCAAACCTTGGGGAATACCTGGGCAAGTTTGTTTACAGAAAAATAAGATGATACATACTTTGTTTGTTTGTGTTTGGTTTCTGGTTTATTTCCCCACTCAAATCTACTGGGTGGGGGAAGAAAAAAATTGCTGCTTTGCTTTTAGGGTAGCGTCATGCCACATAATTGTGCTGTCTGTATAAAAGGAGGGTGATAGTGTGCAGCCTCTGCAGCTATTTGCACTTTTCTGGAGACCTCCCAAGAACAACAAGGATCAGGCTTCAAAGCATTAGTGTCGATCTCTGATGTTTAGGGAGCTCAGTTTATTTCTGTGTGTTCTTGTTGAGACGCTGAAAAGTGTTACATGCTGAAGAGAATAAGAATAAAGTTTTGGGGGTGTTGTGTGGCTTTTTAAGGGGAGAATTGTCAGTTCAATGCCTGTGAGCTCTGCGGGAGAATATTAATTGGGCTGGTTGTTAAAGTGTTGGCACTCTTGTGCTAGGAGCTGGGATTTGAAAAGGAGGTAGGAGTTTAGTTTCCCAATTAAAACACTGCCACTCTTGCTGCTGGCTTTTGTAGAGAGGAATAGCTGAGCCAGATAATGATTTTCTGCTCCTAACACTGAGCTTGGGGAGAAGATAATATTGCATGTGGCTACTGAGAGTCCATGCTTCCCTGCACACCAGAAAGGGTGTACCTCCCAAAGCCCAAACCTCTAGCTCCAGATCTGCCTGATGCTCTGCAGGGAGGACAGATTTACACAGCGAGGCCCCTCTGCTTGTTTGCCAGGAGCATGTATGGTGCTGCTTCTCTTTCACCACCCAGAGAACAGGTATCAGGGTTGCCCATCTTGTAACTCAGGTTCTGATAAGACAGTGCCATCTCTTGCAGGAGGAAACGTGCTTTGACTGAGATTCACAGTGAGAGAAATACGAGTTTGTTTCTATGTGAAGGAAAATGGTTGCTCTTGATGTTTCTTGTACTTCTCTGAAACACCAATACCTAAAAGTATATTCTTAGTCTGCTCCTTGGAGGGAAAAGTAATTGTGTGGGACAGTTGAATGAATGAAAGTGCTTTTATAGCTCTCCTTCAGCAGTGAAAGAACGAGACTGGGAGTCAGGAAGGTCTCTGTAATAGGTTTGTGGTGCGGGACAGCTGATGGCAGCTGGAGCTTTGCGTTCATTTAGCTTTCTCTTGAATGTCTGCGGTTCCCTTTGGTGTTACCCAACTTGTACTCGTTGAAGATTTGCTCCCAAGTTGGTATAGGAATTATCTGACTCACGGACTGGAGTCATGAAAGATGACTCATTCACTGAACTGGATGACATTTCTGCCCAAACATCTTTTCTGGCTGCTTCCTGTGTGCAGTCTGTAAGTGCTTTTAATGTCCGTAAGGGAGCAGTGGCTCTGAAGCTTGAGATCTGCTGAGGTTTTGTGCAAACTGGAAACACAAACAAAGGATACTCTGCCTTAATGAATTTGTCACTGTCTCTGAAAAGTGCTCTGTAGGGAGTTGGGGCATATAATCTGGCTATTACAGGCTCCCCTACCACAGTAGAACTATAGTGCTAGTAGTTATTTCTACTACTCTAGGTTGCAGCTATAAATACATCAAAATGAGCAGTACTGCCCTGGGTGAATTTCTAGTCATCTGGCTCAGGAAATAAAATTGAGTGTGGCGTACTTCAGCATTTTTGAGGGAGTATGTGCTCATTGTCAGTAAAATGTCTTTCCTGTAAATAGGAAAATTAAAGCAGTCTAATTAGAAATATGCTCTCTTCCAGCATCATAGAAGTGTAGTTTCATTGGATTCATAGTAGCTTTTTACAGAAAAGTATTGAAAGACTTCTGGAGTTGACTTGTCTTTTTTTAATCATGTGTGTCTTTCTTGCCATGAGCAAGCTAGAAAAGGGTTGTACACTTAGCTGTATGTTAAGATTATTTAGAAGTACAGTCCTTCGACATTCACAGCACATCTGTGAGAGTAAAGTTTTTACAGCACTGCTTCTTAAAAACTGCCCTTGCCCTTCAGCCTTCCATAGTTTATGGCTTCAATAACATGAAATAATAGACTCAATAGGAAGCATAAATGAGAACATTGAAAAAGGAAAAACTGAAACCTTGAGATTGTTTTTGCAGATCTGTCGTGGGGCCACAGCTGTTTTGGTGGCCTTTGGAAAACATCCCTTAGCTCGGCGGGGTCCCATCTGATGGACAGCCATGGAGGGAAGCTGCAGGAATCAGAAGTCATTCCCAGATCTGATCACTTCAAGGGCAGCTAAACCTTTGATAATCAGAAACAAGAAAAATAGACTAAAGCAAAAGGCAAACCTTTTTTTTTTTTTTTTTTAATTTACCCTTGGTAGACTGGCGCCTCCATAAAGTTCACCAGGGACTTGACTTTTGCTGTTGATTCTTGGTAAAAAATGGTGGTCTGTGGTCTGGCGAGTGACAGCAAGACACTGAAAGAAACACAAAGCAAACTGTTTGATGAAACGATAGCAGGA
>NW_009218112.1:0-32172 GCF_000690835.1 Fulmarus glacialis | reverse complement strand
AATTTATAGCTGGAGGCTCCTGCCAAATTGGTGTCAAGTCAGATTTGAACCTGACATCTGCTGTAAATTCTTACCTTAAAAAAGTGCTTTTTAAGCCAGTCCTGAGCTGCAGCACTTCTCGTCATCATACTTAAGGCTGGCTGAGGGATTTGCTGCAGGCTACGTCTGATTTCCAGCACTTCAGAAAGCATAGCTGAGTGCACCACTTCGAATTTTAGAGTACCAGGAGCGCGTCTCTCGTTCTTAAAAATGATTGCAGTTTACAAAACCTATGTGCTGTGGCTGGAAGGCTTCCTTCCAGCTTGAACTACAGATAAGTGTCTGCTCTCTGATGGATTTTTGTGTCATCTTTGTTGCAGACAATGTCAAAACAGATCGGGCCGTGGCAATGGGGAATGGAATTTATATTTCTTGGAATTCTTACCCCAACATGACCTGTGGCTACATAGTAAAATGGTGTCATTCATCTGGGTCTGAACCCTGTAGTGTGGACTGGCAGAAATTTCCTTCAAATACAACAGATGCAGTGATAAAGTCTGGTAAGTCAGAAATAATTTTTTGTGAGTCTTTCTGGTTGAGAGCCTGAGCAGCGAGTGGAATGAGAGCAGCACCAATGCTATAGGTTGAAGTCTGCTGCATTGCTGTGTGCTTGTGTGTGTAAATGAACCCCTTCTTGGTACTGTGTTTATTTTAATTCCTTACACAGCCTTGCCAAATCCAAATATCAGTCTTGACTTAACTGTTATCATCCTATGTTTATGTACTGTTTTGAAATTACCTCTTCTAGCTACACCCAACAACTTCCTAACTCAGCATAGTGCATAATGGTTAATCTAGGGTTTGGGGTTTTATTTGGATTCTAAACGTAAACAGCGCTGCTCAGGATGGGGGAAGACTAATCCGTTGTTTTTACATGAGGCAGATTTTTTTAAGTGTGACCTCCATGTGTTGGCTTGCTGTCAGCAATTGAAATTTCCTGGAACAAGGCGCATTCCAGGTCTCTGGGATGCTGGTGGGCAGATCAGGGAAATGAAACTCAGCTGTGGTGGGACTAGTAGGAGCAGAAGAGGAAAGAGAGGACCCAAGAAAGATGTAGGATTTTTCTCTGCTGTTTAAAAGGGTATATAGAAGAGTTTAGGATATAAAGCCTCCATTAGGGAAAACAACTTGGAGCTGTGTACATAGGAGATTTGGGGGAGAGTGGGACGTGAGAGTGGGGGCAATATGTTTTCCTGCCTGTAATGACAACACTGTGTCCATGTTGTTTTCATTTGTGCCGGCTGGAGCTTGCTTTTTCTAAGCAGACAATACTATGTCTGTCCAATGATGCACTGCTCTGTCCTGAGCTCTTTCCTGGGATGCTTCTTGCAGCACGTTTTGGGAGTTACCAGGCTGCTAGGGCTGGGCTTAAGCAGCAAATTCACCTCTGCACTCAGTCCTGCCAGGAGAATCTCTCAGGCTGGACCTGAACTCTTGCAAAACCCACTTGACTTCTGTAGAGTTTCACAGTGGCATCTTGTTTAGAAAAAATCTTGAAAGTAGTGTACGTCCCTGACTTAAGGAAATCCCAGGAAGTGGTAAATTATTTACACATTGTAGTATCAAACACCTATGCCTCCACCAAAGACATGTGAAGCAGAAATTTGTTAACTATCTGTGTTTTGTAAAGTCAGTTGAGGCCTGGAGTTCATTGTGAAAGTGCTTCACTATCACTTTGTAGAGTTCTCTGAATTTCTTCTGTACTGTTGCTGTAATAAGCCTGGGTATTTCAAAATGCATTTGTGTTTCTGAGGAGGAGGCAGGATCTACATGGCTGCCGTGGGAGGAAAGGAAGGGGATTATTTCTGGTAACTTCAGTTTGTGTTTCCCCATGGAAAGAGCAATTTATGCAATTTGAGTAGCTTGTTTTGAATCCTATTTGTTTAGAACCAAAATTTCTCCGGGAGCTAGATTTGCTTACTGCTTCTAAACCGCACCTGATGGCATAGCTTTTGTAGGAATTACAAGTAGGGATAGTATTTATACCTAACACTGTGGTCTAAGGCTTTGTAATTTTTTAATATATATTTGTGTAAGTCTGCATCATGTGAAAGCTAAAAACATCGCTCTCCGTAAGTGAAATACTCTTACAGCTGTTTTCTCTTGCAGCTCTGTTTAGACCTGGCGTGAGATACAACTTCTCACTATATGGCTGCAAATCCAGTGGATATCAGTTATTGAGAAACATAACTGGGTATACGAAAGAGCTGCGTAAGTGCACTTTATCTTTCAGGATCTTTACAAAGTGAATTTAAACTGTGTCTACTTTTAGCTCAGTGTTGGCTGAGAAGATTGAGACCAGAATCCCCATACAGTACTACTGATTTCTGCTTGTTCTCTGTACTTAATAGTAATACATTTCTCTAGCCACTTCCAGTTCCCAGCATGCAATAACCCTGTGTTCTCCAGTTTGTGTGGTGGCACAAGGTGTCACAAAAGTTTGCTCGAAGACAGTGGTCTTCAGAGTTGAAGGCACAGGCATATTTGAACCACAGGGATGGGGTCACTTCTGCAGGAGAGGAGGCAACTTTTTTTGATTTGTCAAGTCAGAGTAAACTTCTGAGCACATTTGGTACAGCTCAGCAAATATAAAAAGTGTCCACAACATTTCTGTTTAAAAGCACTTCTTAGACCAGAACTAGATCCTAGAGGGCAAGCCACTTTGAGAATTGCACTTGTATTCCCTCCTGTACCAACCCTGTCTGGGTGACTGTGGTTTGATCCAGGGCTGAGCTTTGTTTGCCTGGAGATGCATTAGTGTTTGAATGCTTTGTGTTCCCAGGAATCTGAACGTGGCTTTACCCTTTAACATCACAACTGTATTGTATTGTAACTACAGTACCCATTTCACTTTGAAGTTTAATGTGTTTTCTGCTGAAATAGTTCAGTTGGAAAACTGAGCTGCAGACATAATCTGAGCCCTTGAAAATGCCATTGCTTATTTCATTGCTAAGGTTGAATGTGAGGTTCAGCAATTTTACTAGAAACTCGACTTTCAGTCATTTGTATCTCTGTAAAAATCCTGAACAGTTTCCCAGAAGGTTTTTCCTTATGTGTTCTCAACAGATTGGAAGTTTTCAAGGTAAATGGATAAAGGCTTTGGGGGACTAAAAATGCCCCTAAAAAATTGAACATGCAGAAGAAACTTACCAGGAACTGAGCAATGTATTCACTTTGCACAAGAGCATAGATTCATTCTAAAATTTTAAATTTGCCTTTGGACAGAAAACCGTCAAGACAAAAATACATGCATTCTTAAACATGAGTTCAGCACTGATAGATCAATGCTAAATGTCAGACTAAGTCCTGGTGTGCACAACCTTACACAATATCTGATGTAACATTTTCAGTTGGTTACAGGTATTGGAATAAGGACTTATGATGCCTGCTAAGAGTAGTTCTTTTAAGCGGAGGTAGATTTCCATGATAGGAATGTGGAGTTTGTTTAACTTGAAGACAAGCTATGAAGTCACGGAGTTAAAGCCTTTAAAAGCTAAATAATTTGTATGCTCTGAAGAAGGGTATTTACATGTATGGGTCTGTAAGAAGGCTGCCCATGGAGAGATTTTTCTTTCAGCTTCTATTAGTAGATAATACTGCAGTAATTAATAACAATGAGACTGATACACTTGTATTTTTGTAGTATCACCTGCTAAGTCTTTTCACATGTTCTTGAGAATGAGGGAAAGGTATTCAGGAAAAAGTTGAAAATGCTAGCCCTGAAATAAAACTGGTGAAACACGTATATGGATTCAGCATTTAATGATAAGGTGGTTTCTTACTAGCTTTTTCCTTTGTAATTTTCCCTACAGCTCCAAAACGTGCACCAAATTTTACTGTAGAAGAAACTTCTTCAGATTCTATATTGGTAAAATGGGAAGACATTCCTATTGAAGATTGTCAGGGGTTTTTAGAGGGATATCGGCTTTCCTTTGCAAAAGGTGAAAAAGATGCTTTAAAGCCTAGGCTTTTGGAATCAGGTAAATGAAATCTATAGATTGCAACTTCCTTGCTCAAGCTTTTTTCTTTTTTTTTTTTTTTAATAACTTAATTTCACTTTTAAAAAGGATGCTTTAATCATAATTCAGTTGCATTACTCACTGGCATAATTGGCCCCTGATACGCGACAAAAGCATTTGAAATAATCAGCTCCTTGTGTGGTTAGCACAGTTGTTTTTTATTATAAGGCAAAAGTCAGAGAAAACCCTGGCTCACTGAGGCCATAAAGCTATGCAGTGACTAAGTGGCAATGTGACACACTGCCCTGTGTACAGATACCCTGGGTAGATGAGACACGGGGGAGGTTACGTAGCTGTATTTGATTGGGTATGTTCTTCCAGCACCCATCTTGTAAGGACATCTCTGTACAGAACTGAAGCCTGGCTCACATTAACATGAGAGGACAAGCAGGAGCGTAAGAAACTGAAGTCAATCTGCAGCAGCAACACACTCCTGTGCTGTTTGGTGCTGTGTAAGCAAGCAGCATTGCTAGGATTCTTTATTTCAGTTTTCCTTTACACAGACTGTTCTTCAGGTTTCATATGCTGACTTCAAGAAAGTCTTGCTGAAGCTGAGGCTGCCTTTGAGAATCCTTTCTTACAACATTATGCTTTTCTTATTGCTTCCAAACAAACAGGGAATCCAGAACTTAAAGTTAAGAATATCACTGACTTAACAAAGAAGTCTTTGAAAATACTGGATCTTCAAGGCAAAACAAGTTACCAACTGGACCTACAAGCCTACACTGCTGGTGGGTTGAGCCCTCCAAACAGCCTCTATGTGGTGACAAAGGAGGACTGTAAGTTGAATATCCCTGTTCATCAATAGTCTTCAGCACAGGGGCTGTACAATGTGTATAAAGCTGAGCTTATTTTGTTTTTTTCCTGATCCCCTTAGGTAGTTTGGGCCTATAGTCTTGTTTTTAATTTATTTAGTTGGTTATTTTTAAATACAAAAATTGGTACAGTTCAGGGTGAGGAAAAGTTCCTTTCCTACTACAGCTTGTAGTTCGTGGTAGTGTATGCAAGAAAAATAACTTCTAAACTACTACTAAATATGGTGGAGTCTGAACTTAGTCTTCTCAAGCAACTAGCTGTTTTTGTCAAGTTTCCCATGATGAATGTCTGCTAATACATGGTGGGAAGAAAGACATTGTGGAAATATTTACCAGCTTGAGAATTATAAACAGATGCCTCTCTGCTTTGAATTCAGTTTTATCAATCCCCTGATAGAAACAAACCCAGAAAGACAATTAGAAGAAAAGAGATTGACTTTGGGGAATGGGGGGGGAGGGGGGGAAAGGAAGTATTTCATATGAAAGACTGAACACTAGGGTGCAAGTAAAATATACGAAAAATCAAACTTGAGGCACTTAACTTAAATGGAGGAATGCAGTGGGAATGTATCGGACTAAACCATGCGGATTAGAAGCATTGTCAACCATATAAAAGGCAGTGCAGTTCGTGCAATGAGTCGTTGGCCTGTAAGAGCCATTATCAGAGATCTGGCCAGTTCAGGTAACCTGAAAGTGCAATTCCAGTGCTTACTGAGAACAGAAACTACAGTGGCGATCAGTCTTGCATTGCACATGAAGCCTTTTGCAATTAAGCAATGAGAGAGAACTATCTGATGATTCCTGTAGTTGTCACTGAATCAGCTGTGTTTATGGATGGACTTTTGCCCTTCCAGCAAAGGGCAAGTGTATGGTATACATACGCTTCACTGTCACTGTTTGCAGACCACTGTTAGATGAGTTTGATGAAACAGTCTCTAATCTGTAGGAATGTTAGAAAAGGCATAAAACTTGGTGGTAAGTTTGGCTATATATTTACTGTCTTTTCTTTTTTTGTCCCCCAGCTGTAGGATTAATCATTGCAATTCTCATCCCCGTGGCAGTGGTTGTGCTGCTTGGAGTGGTGGCCAGCATCTTCTGCTACCGAAAGAGGGAATGGTAAATGCATTCAGTTCTGATCTTTTCCTGGATGTGATTGCTTCAGTGCTAGAGTTTTCCATGATTTTAGTTACTCTTTGTTTTCTCAAAGTACCCAAAGATGTCAGTGGGCTTTGTTTAAAGGTGGGTGGCAAAAACACATTGTAGAAGGTGAGGGACAAATTGAGTTGGAAAGAGGTCAAAGTGAGGAATGCAAAAAAGTTTTGTAGGAGCCTGTCTCCCAGTAAGCACCAGTTATAAATAGTTCCCAAGTGGAAATAAGCTGGCGACATACTACAATTTGTGAGCAATCCACAAACACTCAGGTAGACATCCCATCTGCAACTTTTCATAAACATGGCATATCAAGTTCCCCGGTTTAAAAATTAAAACAAAAAATGGTTTGCTGTTTTTTCCATTAAATACTCGGTGAAAGCGTAACACACTAAATCTTTGTGCCAGATGTCTTCAGTATTCTGAATTAAAGGGAAATGTGCTGACTGCTTTTGTGTATTTGCAGTCTGTTTCAGGGCTTGGTAACTTTTAAAAGTTTGTTCTTTCCTCTTTAAAGGATTAAAGAAACGTTTTATCCAGAGATCCCGAATCCTGAGAACAGTAAGGCACTGCAGTTTCAGAAGAACATCTGTGAGGTAACCCTCATTTTAAATCTGGTATTTTAAACTTCTAAAAGATATTGCAAGTAAAGAATTATTTTGCAAACTCGGAGTCTTCTGCTCCAGTTGTAGAAAAAACTCTGTGGCAGGGGGGAACAGGACAACTTGCTGAGTAACTTTTGTCAGGTGCTATCTAGAGCTTTCTTGTTGTTAATGTAGTTATTTGCAAAGTTTGAACTAGGAAAGGACTGCTGCATTTCTCTCCTCCTGCACTAATGGGAAGTGTCAGTTCATGATAATGGTGTAGGAGTAATGTACCCATCTTTGTCATAGTGTTGGGAGAAGTAGAAGGTGCGGAGAAGTGTACGTGCCATATTCCCAACCTCCTCGTAGACATAGTAGCTGGAACTGGGCATAACATTTAAATAACCTTCTGGAATGGGTTATGCAAAGTCAAGATTTGGGGAACGAGTTCTCAAACACTTACTGCAAGATCTGGAGTCTCTTTAAGTTGGCTAAAATACTATTAATGTTAACAGGAATATATGATGAGCCAGAAAATGAGAACTAAACCACTTTTCTTATATTGTACTAATGGCAGTGGGATGAGTGCAAGCCACAAGCCAACATATTGGTTTAATGTGGGCAAGTTGCTGCTTTCAGGTCTTTGGCTTAGTCTCTCCCCTTTCTCCTTTTTCTCGCTTCAGGGGAACAAGACACTTAAAACACTGGAAATGAACCCCTGTACCCCCAATAGTGTTGAAGTGGTGGAGACACGGTCTGCAGCTCCTAAGATTGAAGACACAGAAATGATGTCCCCAGCAGCAGACACCACTGTGCCTGAAGATGGCTCTGACTCAGAAACAGAGAACCATGTGGTTGTGTCCTACTGCCCCCCTATCATTGAAGAGGAGATCTCAAATCCCCCGATGGATGAACCTGTGGGGTCATCTCAGGTGGTTTACATTGACATCCAGTCAATGTATCAGCCTCAAATCAAACCGGAGGAGGAGCCAGAAGCAGACTTAGTGACTACAGCAGGCTATAAGCCACAAATGCAGCTGCCTATCAGTGCTCTGAAAATAGAGAGTCGCTCAGCTGCAGAGGAAGAATTGGATAAAACTGCAGGTTACAGACCTCAAGCAAACACAAATGCCTGGAACATGGACACTCCAGACTCTCCTGGATCAGTTGAAAGCAACAATGAAAATGCATCTTTTGGGAGCCCATGCTCCATTAATTCCCGACAGTTTCTGCTTCCTCCAAAAGATGATGAAGACTCTCCCAAACCCAGTAACATAGGGTGGTCCTTCACACACTTTTTTCAGAACAAACCAAATGATTAACAGTGAGTCCTCGTTGCACCTGAATCTGCCTTCTAAATAAGCTCTTATTCCTGATGTTGTAAAGAAAGGAGGAGGAAAAGTGCAAAAGGCATGAATTGTTCTTGGAGACAGTCAGCAGAGGTTCTAGTGAGCTGAATGTTATGTTTAAGTTAGCAAAAGTGTTAATGTTCCGTTTTAATAGATGCCGAGAGGCCAAAGTTATAGCAATTTAGTTATTACTCTAGTAAAATATATTGGGTATAAGGGATATTGAGTTTAGAGCTCCTGATAATCATAGTCAAAGAACTCTGCCTACCTTCACATAGTGCTCCAAGATTAATATGGTCTCAGGCAACTTATAACTTGGAACGATTGCTTTGCTTTGTTGTAGTTGTTTTCAACTGTGCGTACTCACATGGTGCAGCCCCAACAGGTTTCCTTACTGAAGGTTTCATTTATCACAAACCTTAGCCTAACGCATGGAAACGTTGTGGTTGGAAACTGTTGAGATCTTTTACCTAGTTATAAACTAAGAACAAATGACAGTGCAATTTTTTTTTCTTCTCCCATACAGAAGGGTATTGTCACTGTTTAACACTTCTGAAGCAATGGCATTCAAATCTGTTGCTTTTTAACTAGACACTAGTTTCTGTACCTACTGTACAATGTTTATTCAATGTTTGACTCAGGGGTACAAACTTGGGGAAAAAAGTGTAACACTGATTTAAACCTCAATAAGAACTGCATAAAGTTTAAAACTTTTTTTTTTTTTTAACTTAGAATGCTCTATATTTTTTCTATCCTTCGGTTAAGGAGTTAATCTTTCCTAATGTATCGCACTAATGTATTTTGTATTTCATAGCTTCAGCTCCAGATCTCCTGCTTCAAAGTGGTACAGTACTCCATTCGCCCCCAGTGTTCAGCAGCCTTTGCACTATACAGTAGTGTAAGCCTGGGGAAATCTCTGTCTACTAACATTAGCTGTCCAAGCAGTTTGGCACATTAAATTAGAGGTAGTAGTACTAGCTCCTTGAGGACAGATTGCTCTTTGGATGTTCTTTGTTGTATTAGCTTTGCCACCTGCTGCCTGGCTGTTCTCCAGTGTCTACCCAACAGGACCTTCTCTACAAATCCTGCCTGGGAGTACAAGGTGGGATTTCTGTAGTGGCGAGGAGAAACACAAGGAGGTTTTAGTGCTGCTAATTCTACCTCTCCTTTACCAGACGTGTGATGCAAGGAAAGCTTAAATGATGTACATTTGTGTGCTTAAAGGAGTGTTCAGAACAATCGTCTTTGAAAATGCTTGTTTTCACATATGCATCTCTAGGCAGCTGTAATTGTAATATTTCACTGTGTAAACTTCAGACTGTGGCACACATGAATTTCACTAGCTTACAGGAGAAAGTGCTTTCTAACTTACCTGTTCCTTACTGTAAAACACAGTGGTGAGAGGTCAGATGTTAAAGAGCTTGATCAAAAAGGGTCTCCATCAAGTCCTAACTGAATCTTATTTTTAGATTCCAATTTCCTTAGCTACTTTTTGGTTTTTTGAATAAATAAAATGAGGGAGTGGTTTTCTAAACAAGATCCCAAAGCAGATAAGGAGGCTGAATTGGCTAAGCTGCTAGTTGTAAAGGTGTGGGAGCAGACCAGGAGGATGGCTAGCTTGGCAGACATTTGGTCTCCAAACCATGCAATCTGGCCTTCAAAATAAAAATAAGCATTAGGTTAAACCTAATCGCAGCAATGGATGGTTGGTGTGTCTCTGCCATCTCCGTAGAATGAAAATACAGAGGGGTTTCAAAACTGACAAAAAGGCAAAACACTAAATAGCATCCAAATCATCATTGGTAACAACTGCCTGTGTGTGCCTCCTGGAGGAGTGAAATGTGAAGACAGTAAAAATAGATCTGTCTGCAGACCTGACAGAGTGCGAGGTGTGTCTGAAAGAAGAGAAGGTGCAGTTAGGATTCTGCTTTTGAGGTTGAATCTTGGAAGTAGCAGAGCTGCAAGTGAAAAGACAGACAGGCAGTGCAAAGAGCTGGTGTCCATCTGTCACCAGACATCACTGCAAGGGAAAGTTTCTTGCCTAATCTATTACTGCCTCTTACTCAGAACACTAAACTAACACATAAAAGAAAGCAGTTCTGCCCTTTATGCTTGATAGCTGGGAGGTGGCTAAATCCTAATAGTAACAACCCTTTCTCACAATATCTCTTTTAGAGCAGATTTCTTTTCACTAGTGCAGATTTGGCTTAATGTGTTTATCTCCTAAGATGAATTTTAGATTGTGCTGCCATATGCTTTTAATTGAAAGCAGGTCAAGGACAGAGTGGTTTGGGTTTTTTTATGGAGCAGTTTCTCCATGCAGAGGAGCAATCAGTATTGTATGGTGATCCAAACAAAAAAAAAAACCCCTCTGTAGCAGAACAGTTGATCATGAAGAATAACTGTGCTTTAATATGGCTGTGTATTACAAGAAACAAAACCAAACTGAAGTTTGGGAGTACTAGCCATTTTTAATTTGGCAGACTGGAAGCCAGGGCAGCTGCAGAGAACATACAGAGCTCGCAGGGAGCAGCCTAATACCCTTCGCACTGCTCCCACGTTGAATCACTTAAACACAACCATCACATACTCAGGTTTTCCTTTGTGCTGCTCTTCCTATTCAGTAAAGGCAACAGCTTTTTAAATCACTTCATTTCTTAATGATTAGGTAGGGGAAAGGTCCACAAATACAGGGTCTGCCTTGATATTATCAAAGCACTCTCATCTAATTATCCGTCACCTTTTTCTTTCTTTTTTTTGACTATATATTTTATTTGACTGGTGTTCTGACTTCCAGGATGTAGGGCAGAAGAGTCCTGTTAATAGCAGTGGCTTGCCATATGCATCATCTTGTATCAGTAGCGGAAGAGTGGGATGAATGGGGGAGAGACACAGGCTTGTGCAGCATATGTAGCATCGTTTACTGTTGCTTAATGGTTGTGAACCGGTAAGCAGTTTTCATTCCAGCACTTGAAATCTTGAAACCTCTGTGGTTTCCTTTGAGCCTATTCAGTGCTGCCAGTGGGGATTCTTTTCAAATGCCTATCTTAAATCTTCAGCAGCGAATCCAAATACCAGATGGGTAGTGAGAGGGTGTGCGACTGTGTGAAGGCACCCCTAGGTGCATGGAGCAGAAAGAATGAGTGACAAGGACTGTCAGGGAACGGACTTGCTTTTTGAGCCCAAGTGCCATGTTAGACCAGTGAAGCATCTTTAGGAATGTCTTCTTACCAAATTCACTTTCAAAGCACGGTGCTGTTTAGCCCCTAAATGCATTGATAAAAATTGTAAGGCTAAAACTTTGGGCTTCAGAGGGGATCAGACTCCTTGCAATAGTGCCTTCGAGCTTCCTGGTGAGCCTCTTCAGTCACATTGTTTCTGAAGAATGTCTTAGAAAACTTAAAGTACTGCATTTCCTAACCATCATTTTCTGAAGAATCTTAATCCTTTATTGAACGTTTATTTTCGTTTCGTTCTTTTGGGTTTTTGCTTTTTTCCTAGAAGAATGGGAAGTTCAGCTTTTTAAAAAAACAAACAAAAAAACAACTTCCAGAAGGGATATGACCAGAAGGGATTGTGTCCAAAATGCTGTTATTCCTAACTCCTAACTCAATTCTCCAGTTGGATCAGTGTTCAGAGATGTAGGGTGTTAATGCCGAGCAATTTCTTTCTGAAGCAAATCATCGGTGCTGCTGCTTTTTATTTTTGAGCCATGCCTGTCATATGTGACAATTTGGGGTTTGTAATGGGTTTTTGTACTGTTCACTGTATGCTTGGAACGTCAGTCACATTTGATGTAATGTCGTGCACTCTCCTATTTGACACATTCATTATTTTTTTTGTTCTGACATGTGGGGGGATCTGGGATCTTGATTTTGTGTGCTAAATTTCGGGATGGTAGATCTGCATGTGATATACCTCACAGAACTCCTAGTTAATATATCAACAAAATAGTAAGCTAATATTACAGGCAGGCAGTGAATTACCTCCCCTGCTATGCAGTGGCTGCATAGGCAGACTTAGGACCCAATGACTGACACCTTCTGTGGTAGCTGTCTTTATTACCTATAGTTGCTGCTTTCATGGGTAAACCATTTCCAAAGGGAACCAGTAGCCGTGTTGTCTGTCATGGCACAATTGGAAAATGCAACATGTTTCTTCGTCTTTGGTTTATGTGGGGGACCAGAGCTTTCCCCTGCTGGGAACACGGCAGCAGCACAGCACACTCCTGCTGACCTCGCATTTTAGGCTGCTCTGAAAAGGCGCCTTCAAGCCACCTAAGACTAAATGTCTGAGCTCAGGTGTTTTGGCCCCTTTTTTTTTTTTTTTTTTTTTTTTTTAATACGTTCAGCTGGGTGAAGCTTAGGGCTGTGATATTTCCTGTGATCTTGTCCTCCAGGACACTCAGTTGAACATGAATAGTAGCAAAAATGAAGGCATTTGGATGCGTTGGAGGGAGAAGGGATTTAGACATGACTCTGAAAAGGCAATGAGAAATCATGTGCTCTATTTTTAGACAAATATTGCTTTGTAAATAGAATATTTGTATACCTACAAGTAGATAGAACTATAGTAAAAGAATTTGAAATACATAGGAAAAATGTACCATTTAAAGAATCAGATTGCTAACAAGGCTCCATGTACCGTAAGTCTATTAAGAGCTTCCCATGTAAATAGCATCTTCTGTTCCGCCTTTGATGAAGACTTCGGTGCAAATGGCATTAGTATTTTTAACACTAAGAAAAGTCCTAAGCCCTTATGCACGTATGTGCTTACATCATTGTGTACCTATGTGCATATTGCAGAGGAAGTTGGCTTGCAATTCCCAAAGCAATTTTTTCAGAGCCCTGTACTTCTGAGATGCAATTTCATCTAGAGGAAACAGCTGCCATCTGCGCTCCTCCTGACACACTACACGGAGTTTGTGCTGCTGTGCGTTAAGCAGTGCCCTGTGTGCCTGATGCTCAGAGATGCTGTCGGCAGTTCACAAGATTTGTTGTTGGCTGCTACTTTGCCTTTTCCTTAGCAAGCCTGAAACACAGTCCCAGACCCCAAATGCCAGACACGGATTCAGAAATGTTGGAGTGTTTAATTTCCTCATGTCTTAGATTTTTAAATATCTCCTTAGAAGCTGGAAAACAGTTTCTTCCATAACAATTTTCTTTCCTCTCCTCCCCCATTTACATAACTCTGGATTTTCCCCGGTGTTTCTAAGATAGCCAGTGTTTGTTTCCTTTTTGCATGTTATGCAAACAAACCTCAGATGATATTGGCAGGGGTTTCTGTAACTTTACAAGTTGTCCCAGGGTGCATGACAATACTTTTTCCCCACAAAACCATCTATTAATTCCTTCTACTTTCACAATAAAAAAGTCTCCAGAGAACTTTTGTATTTGGAGAGCCGGGGCTCAGCATCCCCATGCAGGTGAGCTGGTCTAATGGCAGGGTGCTGCATGAGAGGATGGGGTTAGTCCCTCTCCAGTCTCACCCTCTTCTTGTGCCAGCAATGCCCAGGTGACTTTGTGGTGCAGCAGAGCAGATGGCATCCTTATTTTTTAATGTGATACCCAACAGAATCTCTAGGTAGGTTTTTGGACGGTCCCAAATCTGCACCTCGACTGTTGTTACATGAAAGCAAGCTCCAGTGGAAGTATATGCACGACTTCCATGAGAAGGTTCAATACCTTTGCAACTCATTTGGTCTCATGTGCAAAATGTAAGTAAAACTCACCCAGGGACAAAGCAAAAAATGAAATGTTCTCATTTTCATTATTTGGGCTGAGAAAAATTCAAAAAAGAAATAGCTTAAGCAGAGCAAAGCAAAATAGCAACTGGTAAGGTCTCACGCTTTTTAGTAGTAATACAATAAAAAAAGAATCCTTGAACATGACTTTGTCAATGTTTCCTTAATGTGATTCAAGAGTGGCTTAGGATGAACAACACTTTATGCTTCATAGCATGTCGAAAAAGTTTGTAAAGCAGGGGATAGCAAAAAAAGAAGATAACTGAATCAACTCATGTTTGAAATCTACCGGAAAGTAACAGTTGATCCTGTTGTGGCACACAAAACAGCGGAGCTGATGGAGTCATACAGGTCATCTGGAAACAAAAAAAAGTTGTACTATAATGCTGTAACTTTTAAAATATATACTGTGAACAGGTTCAATGTTTTTTTAGCTCTTTTTATACCATATTTTTTACAGCATAAATAATTTGTTTAGAAATGTTTTTATGTTCTGTTTTTACAAAGATTTTAATGGACTTTTGTTTAATACTAGTGAAAATATTGCTTGCCAATTTGAAATAGTCATCTATAGAAATTAATTCTGAGAATAAATCAATAAATCAAGATGACAAAATAGTCTTCCTAACACACTAAATCTAATCAGTCATTTAACATAGTTCTGTTGCTGCATGACACTTAAGTTTTCCAGCTTCCAAATCCGCTATTGAAAAAATACTTCTTTCACAATTTAAGCAAAACCATCACAAGGCACTTTAATGAAGTTGTAGCATACCAAGTAAAATACTGATTCAACAGAGTGTATCAACATGAAAATTTATTAGCTAAGCAGTTAAACAAATGCATGCTTGAAAAAGAAAGCATGGGATCATGTTGGGGAAATAATATTCCAGTGTGGCAGATGACATTTAAGACTAACCTAACACTAAGATACCAACTTTGCTTACGTTTTAAACCTAGTTTGCTTGGCTCTTGTAACTCCTGTTGTATTGCTTGGGTGTCTAAAAGTACGCATGTATTTAACAATTTTACCATAGTATTGCCATGGAATTTAATAAATATATTTTCTTACACTCTTACATGTTTTGATATTCCTTGCTTGCATGTTTATTTTTAAGTAAGAGTTAAATTCTGCTCATGCTCCAGTACAAACAGAGTATTTTAATTTTGTGCCAAATAGCCACAGGATCTGGCAAGCACCGCCTTGGCTTCTTGATCGGCAGAGCAAATAGTAACGCGCGTGTTCTCTGAGCAGCTTCTCCTACGTGCAGCATGCCGTAGTGCGTACGTACATGGTTCACTGAAGCCCTCCTGTTCCTGCCATGCGATGTGATGATAAGAAGGCGGCCAGTTGACTAACTGGTGTCCTCCTCAGCTTACGGCTCTGACACAGCTGGGGTTTTGAGATGTGATTTCCCTGCAGGCTTGGGCTGAGGGCTTGCGGAGCTGAGCAGCCGGAGGCTCTCCATGGTGGACAGGTCTGTGTGGTGAACATCGCTATTCCACGATGAAGGATGTGGCAGCAGGAAGAAGGGGCCCAGGCTGCACACCGTGGGGTTGGTTTGGGTGACGTAGGACACTTTCTCAGTGTGTTTTAGTGGAATGGAGATGATCAGCTTCTATGGTGGCTATAACATGGGCCTTACGTTTGAAGCCATTTATGTCACGGCAATTATGTTGTCCTAATGACAGCCAAGGAATTTTGTGGCTCATCTAACCATGGCTTCTGAACTAGAGAGTGTCACACGGACTTAGCAGTGTGTGGACAGACAGGTGCCACATCACAGCACACCATGTGAAGCTATCATTGCATGGCAGCACTGTGCTCTCTCCTTCTCTCTGGAGGCAGTCTCGAAAGTCAGAGAGTCAATTCCATGTCTTGTAATAGCAGATCGGGGCAGTGTCTTGGTTATGACAGCAACTAGGCAGGATATGTGAGCTCCACTGAGCGCTGGGGAGGTGCGGGATCAAGGGTACTAAGTCTAAGCAGGACTGAGGAGTACTGCTCTGAAAAGACTGAAACGCATAGAGCTGCGGAAATGAGGAAAGGCTTCAATTGTTCCAAAGGTGAAATCCCACAGCTGCACTCTCAAGCCCTGCAACTGCTTTGGCCAGTGTAGGAACACCAGGGATGAGTTCAAGACAGGTCTCACTCCATCATCTGGGCCTCAGGTCTAAGAGAAGTAAAAGGATGATGGTTTTGCAGTATCTTCTGAAAGTTGTTCAGATGTATCTTGTTCAAACTTTGGCAAAACCAGATTAATCCTATTGGGTTTGGTGTTTAACACAGCTCAGGGACAGCTGGGGCTCACCGTCCGCTGGCACGGAGGTGCTCATGCAGTGGCAGCACCAGAGGAACATGGAAGTAGTGGGTTTCTTCGCAGGGACAGAGCTGTGTCACGTCCACAGTGGGTGCAGACCAGTTAGCCCGGGCTGTGCTCTGCCACTGTGGAGCGAATGTGCGAGAGCAGCTGAGAGCTCCGGCCCTGGGAGAGGCGAAGTGGGTCTGGCCCCTCCATGGACAGCACCATCCCTGCCCTGGCGCAGGACGCTCAGCCGCGGCGAACGGCCCCGCCGCGTGCCTTGCCCACGCGCAGGGTGTGCGGCCCCATGCCAGTGCTGATTTACCCCGGGGGTAAGTCGGGGGGTGTTCTACTCACTAAGCCAGCACAGAAATCAGTCACTGACGATATCCTGCTGTGTCGCGTTTACAAAGCACAGCCACTGTAAGTGAAATACCCCAAGCCAGTTGTGAGCTGGAGCTTTTAATTTTGGGTGCATTTATGAGGTACCTGGGAACTAGAAATACAGGCACTTCTACAAAGTAATTAAAATCACAGTCTGAGTTTCACATAGAGTCGCAGCCGTTCAAAGAAAATAAGTTGGGCTACAAAATCACAGCAACTGAGTTCGAAGGTTGGGTAATGATGGAGCGCGTGAACTGCCCTGACGTCCCCACCATCGGGACAAGCGTGGGGAGAGGGAATTGAACTGCCCATATTTCCTAGCCCTGTTCCAGCACACATCCTTATCTTCTGCTTGACTCCCTGTGCTGTCAATGCTGGCTGCTCCTAATGCAGCACCGACTGTAGCATTGGCATCCAGCATTTCCCTGCATTTGCAACTGCAAAAAGTTATTCTGAACACGTAAATAAAGGTTACAGAGTCCCTGTGTTTGAAGCATTTGTTAAAAAATCCCTGTGTTTTGGTAAAAGCAATCAGAAGTTCAAATGAAAACTGCCTAAAATTGGTGATTTCATTTTTGAATTCTGCTTTGCTGACTGACAGCAGTAAAAGCTGTAGTGAGGAAAAAAATGGAAGCAAGAGAAATTGTAAAGAAAATATTAAATATTGCCTCTCCAGTGCCTTCAAAAGACAGGAAAATTGAGGAAAATTCCACCACGTCCACAAAAAATGACCACATACGCTGCCACTATTCCCACTAGACACTATTTAAGGGTCTGCAAAACAAACAAAAAAAGGTTGGAAAGCTGCTGGTTTGTGAGCCTGGACGTGGGGTGTCCGTGCTCAGCAGCCCCATTTCTTCCACACTGACCCATACATCATGGTCATGTACAGTGCTGGAAAACACAACCTGTGGGGACAGTGTTGAAAGAACCAGCACCGTTGTTTTCCTAGCAAAGGAGACTGAGGGAAGCTTAAAAAAGAAATAGGGGGAGAAGAGGAACAGCATTGTCTTTGTCCCATGCACAATAGACGAAGAAAAATGCTCTGACAGTGAATGGATATTCGAGAGAAGGAAGGGCAGTCAGTCGCGGCACTGCCAGGCAGTCTCTGCCACAGGGGCTTGGGAAGAGGGCACTCACAGGCAGTCGGGTCGTGTCCCTCGGGGCGAAAAGCCTGGCCCTCGCAGAGCTGCGGCGACCGCAGGTGGCGGTGCCGGCGCCGAGCCTGGCACTCGCAAAGCTGCGGCGACCGCAGGTGCCGGTGCCGGCGCCGGCGCTGGGCTGTCACTCACGTGTGAGACGCCTGAGCGCAAAGGCAGGGACACCTCGTCGCCCCACGAGGGGACCAGGGGTCCCCACGGTGACTCAAACCGATGGAAAAACAGAGTGGGAGGGAGGGATTGGCTCGCCGGAGCGGGTGATGCCCTGACTCAGACATCAGAGCAAGGTGGAGCTTCGGAGAAGGGAAAACCCCACTGTGTGCATACACACCTCCCAAGAAATAAAATGCTAAAAAAGACATATCTGGCTGATAGGATGTGGATGCTGCTCTCCGTGAGTAAACCGTGGTTGCATTTTATCTAGTCCTTTAAAGTGAGGAGGTTTGCCCTTTGAGGGGTGATGCTGCCGCAAAGGGAGCTGCACATGCAGAGCTGGGGCGATGCATTTCCCACCTGGCTTATTTTGCTTTATCAACAGAAGGAAAACGTTTTCTCAAAAGCAAAGCCTGGTTGACAAAATAATAACTTTAAGAGGCACCTGTGGCAGGCTAATGTGCAATGGGTAGCTCCCCATCCCTGGCAGCCTCCTCCTCCTCTTCGTCTCTTCGCTCACAGGGGCCAGGCTGGGATGACGGGGACAGAAAAGAGCTCTTGGCACCTTACCTTTGACAACCCAGGGCACACCACTGCAGCAAGTATTTGCCTATCATGGGGACCATTGCTAAGTCTTATCTGGCTTTAGTTCTCCTTGACGTCTCTTTTTGCTTTCTCTTTTTTTTCTTTTTTTTTTCCTTTTTTTTTTTTCTTTCCTTTTTCTCTTTTTTTTTTCTTCCTTATTTTGCTTTAGGATGACCTGCGTAAACCTAACTGCTGATTCCCAAGCAGCTGGTCCCCAGGGAGATGGAGGAGCAGTGGAGAGCGCGAGATAGGCTGTGCCCTGGGCGGGGCGAGGGGCAGGCAGGGAGCAGCTCTGCCCGACTGCCGGTGCCCAGCACAAGGCCAGACTTCGCCCATCCAAGGCTGGCACCAAGGGGGGTGTTCAGCCTTGGAAGCGGAGGGGAACATCTTTTGGGATAAATGTGGAAAATCTGGAAAAAAGCTAAGAACTGCAATTTTAGGAAGGGGATTAAATTGCAAAGAGAGGCACAAGCACCTGGGACTGCTGTCTTCATTGCCAGTTTGCACAGGTAACTGTGGCAAAAGGACACGGCTCTGTCAACGGGCATGAGTTTGTCCTGCAGCGCCAGGGTCATGCCGAGCGTCTGATAAGGCCCAAGCAGTAAATGATGTGATTAATAAACAACTGCAGAGACAGTGAGCAGCACATCCAGGCCAGTTCCTGGGAAAATGACTAAGCACCCTGCCACGCACTGGCCGCCTTTCCCCTCTCCTTCCCTGACCCGGCATTGGAGGGGTGGCTGAGCCCCACGTCTGGTCAGATGTTCCTGTGTTTCTGGCACCTTTTCCCTGCTCAGCCCCTTCAGTGGAAACCCCTGCCTCTAACCCAGCCCCGAGCTTCGCCAGGGAGACTGGAGATGTAGATGCAGGATGCTTCCCTCTTCGGAAGTTTCTCAGACGATCTTTAAAAGGATGCAGAAAGGACTTTTTTTTTTTTTTTCTTTAAAGGACTCAAACCCCAGAGCATCTTTGCTATTCCCCCCTGCTTGGTCAGCACCATGCAGCTGTGCCACTCGTGCTCAGTCTGTGCCGCAGCAGGGTGATGCTGCCAGCTCCAAATTCCCGCGCGGTGATACACACAGTTGGAAACAGGCATTTTGGGAGCTGCCGTTTGTTGCTCTTCCTTTTCCACAACAACAACAGAGGTATTTCCTACCCGCTCCCCCCCTACCCTGCGTTTCAAAGAGCAGCTTTTGTTCTGGAGAAGTATCGCCTTGTACCAAAACGTCTGTTATTCTGCAGTAAATTATCTTAAAATAGAGACCTCTCCTGCCAGATGTTTGTCTTGGAGCTGCTCTCCAAACCCTGCGACAGAAAGGGAGGGATGGGAAAGGCGAGGCACATGTGACAAAGCAGAGGCTGATGCCGTTTCTGGATCAGCGTTGTCCCCCGTCACCGGCAGCACAGCAGGACTCCAGGACTTGGGGTACAGCCGGCCGGATCTCCCTACCCTGCGCCAGGTCAGGACAGGTCACTACCGTTTGGGAAACCCCCCCAAGCACATAAAACGTGACTCTTTCCTCTCCAGCAGCCAGCAGCTGAGACGCAACCCGAGCACAGGCTGTGTCTGGCCACTGCCGCAGGGCTGCTGCAGCGAGCAGCCAGCAAGACCTTCCGCCTCCACGGATTTTAGTTTTTACTCTTTTTCAAACTCTGCACATTTCCCCTTTACAGCCCATGACATCAAATTCCATTTACTTTCATTTTAAAGCCAAATCGTGATCATATACTTTACCCTGCTTTTTCCCAACCATGCACAGGTTTCTCTCTCCCCACGGGGCTCCCTAAGCCAAACGAAACTGCGCTTCTCCTGGAAGGAGAGCCATGCATGTCTCCAGCTCTTCTGCAAGCTGCCCATGTCTTCTACAGACAGTTTTTCTGAAGTGTGATATGAACAGGGGCAGAGCACAGGTGCACATGTTACATGCTGGCACCACCATGTATCCATGTATTTTTCTAACAAGTTTCGGTATTTGTTTTTGACCAATACTCCATGTCTACAAGGAGCAGGAGATCTCTCACCTAAGTGATCAAGGTATCCCTTTCAGCATGCAGAAGACGGTGGGGGGTCTCCCTGGCAGTTATTTTGACATGCCATAATCCAGTACCAGCTATTCTTTTTTTCACTCGAGCCTGCAGCTGCTCATGGTCAGCTGTAGGTGGGACAAGCCTCGGGAACGTGTTTTAGCTCCCAGGGAGATGGGAGCACCCTGGGCACAGTAAAAATGCAGCAGAAACCTCCTGATCTCCACTGCTTTTGCCACATCAGGTCCTTTTAACTCATGGGCATTCAGACGAGCCTGCGCCGCTGAGGAGGTTTGTGCTTCTCCCGCTGCCGGCACGTGGCGAGCCGTGGGGCACCCCTCTGCACGGTGGGTGTCTCTTCATCCCCCGATGGCTCACTGATTCGCTTCGAACAAGGAGTTAAGGAAGAAAAATCTCCAAACTATGAAATTCTGGACCATTTCCCTAGTGTCTCGACAGCACTCTGTTTGCCTGCTTAAATTACAGTTTGGCAATCAAGGTTGCATAAGTGTTGGGCCAGTGCCTAGAAAACATTTTATTTTAAGAGGACTGTGACCCACCAAGGTCTCTTGCACATCCCTTTTCTCATTTTTCAGCAAAAAAACAAATAGTCATTTATAATACCACAGTAGGAAGCATTTGCTCTTTTTTTTCCTAATCTTTTAATCTGTTTTAGCCAGGAAAGCTTCGTAATGTACAATTTTAAACTGTCAAAATTTACAGAACAAAAAGAGTCAGATTTAAAACTGGTCATAACTCACAAATATCTCCACCAAAACTGTATAATATAGACATTAAGCCTCCCATATAACAAATTTAAACCACAGGTCACTTTGCTATTTTTAGGAAAGTGTGCAAAGAGCTAATTGTATAATACACCTAAATGTTAAAAGTTATACCATGTAAGCAGAACTGCTGCTGCTATAAAAAATATACAAGTATAAAATTACTTCTACAAAATTGGTTCATTGATTTTGTTGCCTGTAATAAAAAAGTAGACTTTAAGAACTTCCCTCCTAAACAAACAACAATATTTTGAAACCAGTCACTGTAGCTGTTATTTACACAGGATGAAACATAATTTAGCTAAATCAGACAGCGGTAAGGAGAACCGCTTGTTCTGGGACACACATTTGAATGCATAGACACACTGCCTGATGGTGTTCTTGTTGAACAGCACAATCATTGTACCACTGCAGGGTGGGATGAATGCAGGTGTTTCAAGACTGCTTTCTCTGATATTACAAAAGATAACCTAAGGACCACGACACAGTCATTGAGCTACTCATAACATCACACATTTCTTTGCCGTTTGCACCGATGCACAACCTTTAGCGTTCACTAAACACTTAACGGGTAGAGGGGACGGTTCCTACACAAAATACTCAGTTTGGTTTGGTCAGCAGAGGAAAGGAGAGGAAAAAATGTTCTTTTTTCTTTTTGGGTTTCCCTTTGGCTCTGTCACCTTCCCAGATGGCGAACATGGCCGGCCATGAAGGGCTATGGCAGCCAGCTCGGCTCAGCCACACACGCAAGCGCATGACGGGTCCTCGGCGCTGGGATTTCTCTCTTGTCACTTGGTCCCACACGTGTTGATGTTCTTCCCATCGGCGGCATCCTCCACCAGCGAGATGTGGTAATCGGTTGAAAGCGTGAGGTGGGAGATGCAGCCCACCAGGCCCCGCATGTACTGCCTGTTCGTGTGCAGGGCTATCTCCCTCATGCCACCTGCGGGAAAGGCAGCGATGAGAAACTCTTCACCGACACGGGTGTCTGCTTCTGCTTGGCAGACTGCATGCCCAGCAACGCCATTAGCCTTCCTAGTGCACCTTTTTATTTACAGTTTGGTCTGTGTTTTTTTAAATACAGCTTTTAAGCACTTGAAAGTACAGAGGGGATAAGCAGGAGATAATAAACTAGGATGCTAATAATTTATTGCAGCAATTGTGGCCTCAGTAAGAGCTGATTGTGCCCAGATTCCCAGTAAGGTGCAGGGTTTGCAGCTGCCACTCGCTGTTTCTCTATGTACCTGCTGGGGGTACCACAGTGCACCCCGCGGTGCTGGTCCCTACCGGTCCCCCCATCCCACGCAGAGAGGCCTCCCCACAAAAACCAGGCTGTAGAGGACCAGAAGCTGCCACGTGAAGCCTTCACTTTGAGATGGATGGAGCTGGGATGCCCTGCCTCGCAGCTGACCTCGCAAACACAAAAATGCACCTGGGTCCTGAATGTGAACGGTGGGCACTCACCTACATAGAGATCTCCATTGATGTTTAACTGTCTCATCTTTCCAGGGGATTTACCGGTCCTGGCACCGTAATCGTCCACGGTTACTTTGCCAGACTGTCCATCCCTGAAAGGAAAAACAAACCACTCTCATGCATCCAGCCTACAACCGGGCGGGAGGAGGAGCAGCAGCATCTCCCCCTTGCCAGGAGACCGGGGCGACTCAGTGCTCGGCAAGGTTCACGGCGAAGGCTTGGGACCGATGCTGGGGAGCCCCACAGACAGCAGCGTCCTATGGCAATCCAGACCCTTCAGGGTGGTTTTTCTCCACGGACTAAGATGTCAGAGACCTGCAAAGGGTGGGGTACACATTTGCGGAGGAGAAAAAACTGGGAAAGAAGTAAATTGCACAGCTGGGGGAGAGGGCAGGAGGGACAGGTTCTGATGTGTTGTTAAAAATCAGATGTAATATAAAAAGTAAAGAGCGGAAGCTTCAACAGAAGGGAAGAAATAGGCAAGCTAAGGTAAAACATACTTATAAGCAGTTTTGTTTCTTACTAGAGCTTTTAGGCCACTTCCATTTTATATACGGTCAATAACCACATTGACAGAAGAGCCACTTGATGGGCTCCTATTCTCACCGAATTTGGTGACAAGTTGTGCTAACGTTAGCCTGCAATTTCCAGGGAACCGACATCTCACGAAGAGAGGGATGCATGCTTTCCCTGCTGGGCACACTTGCCTCCCATGAGGTAGTGAATTATAAATATGAGTTATATATACACTGCAAGATGTCTGCACCTCCTCCAAATAGAAAAAGTAGGCATACACTGTCCGTGCTCCAGTGCTTGTGCCAGCCCGCAAAATGCTCACTAGGGAATTTCAAAATGTAGACATTAAAGAAAAATACTCTTAACCCAAATGGTATGGGTTTAAGAAAATGACTGTTATAGCCCCAGAATAGCCCTGTGTGACTTTGGCAGCCTGCCTTGAGCTGTGCTGAGTTTCAGAGTTGGCGCTGTCACCTCTAATACAATAATCTTTGTGTACATCGTCCTGAAACAGCCAAGTTGCTAACAGTTCAAGAGAGCATGGAGCCACAGTGATTCACACCCGACCAGCATTCAGACATGCCAGACAGCACCTTTAATGGCAGGGCGGCTCCAAAACGCCTCCCAGATGAAGCATGGCCACTTACCGAACAGCCTTGACTCTGTGCCATCGTCCGTCGCTGAAAGAGCCATTCACGGTGATGGAAGCAATGCCGCTGCCCAAATTGTAGCTACAATTGAAAAAAAAAAAAAATGCTATTGCCTCCCTTGCAAAGATTGTCTGCCTGCCAAAATGCTCAGATGTCCTTATTCTGTGCCCCATTCACCTGCTCATCCCCAAGAGCAACCCTTACGGCTCAGACTTTGGAGGGACTGGTAGAGTCCTTTGGAAGCCCAGCAGTGATACACTTATTTTGCAAAGTCAGGCTCACGAAGGAACAGGCAAAACTCCCTCCCACCCAGGTCAGAATGGGTACCATCACCACCATCCCATGGGAGCAAAGAGGGGACTTCTGCATGGCAGTTCCTCCCTGAAACAGGAGGTTATGAAGGTCAGTGACCTACAGACCTTTGGCCTAATGGGAGAGAGCAGTGGGAGGTTGCAAACACAGTTAATAAATAAACTATTACAAGAGCAAATAAGCATGTGACCTATAATAGATCTACAAATCATCTGAATTATAGGGAAGGTTGAGACCTGTGATGTTAGAAAGGATGAAGCCTAATAAATAAATGCAGAGACAATCATGAAGTTCCCTGCTTCAGTTGCAACTCTGATGATTTCCTTGTGTTTGCGGCTACTAAAATTACTCAGCAGATGTAACATCCCCATTATGTTTACACTTCAGACGTCTTAATTTCTGGGTCCCAGAAACCTGGGCCAACCTTCAGGAAGGGGAGGTAGATGCTACAACACAATGAGCTATTGGGTGCTCAGCTGCCTAAATAAACAGGATGAATTAGCCTGAGCTGCTGCTGCTGGCCTTCTGCCTCTACCAAGCTTGAGAGTTTAAACCAACATCATTATCTCTTCAGAAAAGACTGAACCGGGAATTAAGTTCATGCCCAGGGTTAGATACTTGAGGACAGCATGTTAAGTTGTCAGCTGCCCAGAGCAGAATGGTTGTCCTAAATTTGACTCCTCCCCAGAGGCTTAAGTGAGTCTCAAACGAGCATCTCCTTTCACCCAGGATGCAGATACTAGCCTAGGTTGAGAGCTACAGAAGGATCTGGGGGTTCAGTATTGTATCCAAGTGCTAGACCTTTGATTACAAAAATGAGAATCATATCCCTAATGAATGGGGATCCCCTACAATAGTGACATAACCTTCTACAGAAGGAGGGAGCAACAGAAAGGATTTACAGCAGCAGCTACACTGTACAGAGAACCTATTCTGCTAGGCCGTAGGAAATGGGAAAGAAAAGGTGTGGTTTGAATTTCAAACTGGACCAGAACACAGATGTCTAATTTTGGGCTGCAGGAAAATACTTCTGATCAATTTACAGCCCTGGATATTCTCCTGACCTCACCCGTCAAAAGTTCACTCTTTGTGAAAGAAGATGATACCTTTTTTTCTGCATTTGTTCTTTCACCATCTTCTTCAGTGCTCCCTTTCAGTACGCAGTAAATATTTATGAGAGTTTTGTTTTGGGATCTTAAATTTTACACCTTCCTAAATGCATGCAGAAGGCACAGATATCTCAATAAAATTCAGCTGCTTCAGTCTAAAACCTTGTGTATCTTCATCTTTTGGGGTTAGCAACAACCCTAATAAAAATGCACTGTGCCTAGAAAACAGACAGAATAGACTGGCCACTTACTACCCAGCATCTTGGAAAGACAGGATCTCACAAAGACGTTTTAAAAATGCACCATTTCTGCAGACTCAGTGAGCAAGCTAAGAGATTTTGCAAAGTTAACCACAGAAAACCACATTAAAAAAAGCTTTAAAGAAATTAACACAAATAGAAATGTGCAACTTTGTCTACCTGTCCGTGGTAGCAAAAAACAACAGGTAGAAGATAGCTTCAAGTTAGTTTAAATGATTAACAAAATCTTTGTCATTTGATCAACAGTGTCTCACAACAGTCCATAATAATGATGGCATTTGTAGTTTGCTGTTTCAATATTTGTCTTACACAACCTAAGAGGATATAATGAGGAAAGATATGGCTTTCAAAAGGCAAGAGTCTCAAAAACCACCATGCAAAAAGTTGCACAGAGTCTGCCTAAGTATCTGCAAGGGAGAAAGCGATTCCGGAGAGAGAGAACGTGAGTTCAGCCATTTCCCAACACTCCCCAGTTTCAGCTTTTTGACACTAATATTATTTGTTTCTTAAACAGGTGGTTCTGAGGATGTTGGCAGTAGCAATGCCTGGTGCCAGCTGGGTTTGTGTCACAGGGTTGGATATCTGGGGATTTGAGAAGGTGGGAGCCCTGCTCCCATGTGCACTCTCTGGTGAAGAGTGAGCCTGCAGTCAGCATGGGCGTCAGCAGGGTTTCCTTCCTTGACCCCTGCTCTCTCCTCACACCCTACACCTGCTCTGCTTAACGGAGATGGCAAGGGCTTCGAGACGCATGGGGGGAGTTACTGACAGTACGTGTACCCTCATGGGGTGACTTTTAGAAAACCACGCTAAAAATCCGATGTTTTAAGATTTGGGAGGGACGGAGGGAGTAGGAATGATGCAAAGCTGGCAGCACATTACCTCTTCAACTCATATCCTTTCCCAGACAACAACAGGACCCATCACTGAACAAAACCTTGAGGATGTAATTGTCTCACACTATACCAAAGGACAAGTGCACTGGATGTGTTGTGGAGATTCCTTCGGGCACTGACTGTACTGCATGGAACAAAAATAAGGGAGTGATAGATTACCTGAATATTAGTGCTCCTTCTTGAAGGCCTAGAGAAATGAAATCACTGTTAGGTCGCATGGGACTGTCTCCCCTCCACATCAAAAGACCTTCCTTCATTGTGGTTTTAAACCTCATGAACACATTCGTACTTGATCCTGATACCCTGTTTAATGTAGAAGAAGGAAATAGTAATAAAATACCGAACTGGGACAGTATTCTTTCAAACAAACCTAAAAGATGATGGCACTATTTCTTCTCCACTGGTCTTGCTGCTTACTGTCTTGCAACTTGCCTACATGCTGATGTGTGAGGAACTCTGATTCACATCCCCATTTCCAGCATTTCGGAGTGGGGGAATTGAACCTCGTCCTCCGGAATCCCAAACACAGTAACTGCTGGGTTACTCCACACAAATAAGAGAAAATGCTTTTCTTCCCCAAGCCTAGTGTGAAATCCAGTCCAACAAGCAAATGCTGAGAATGTGGAGTAGGTCTGCTGCCCTCAGAAGCCAGTGGAAGAAGCATAAGAAAGGGCCAATCAGAAAGGTTAGAGGTACCGAGCTGCAGGTGAGGACATTTGTGAAGCCTCCCCTAGCCAGTGACTGAAATACAGGAGACAGATGGATTTGTTTTAACAACCCAAAATTTTCTGGAATTTCGGCATCTGCTAGGGTGCAGAGCAACCAAAAAGAAGTTTGAAGACCTAAATTCTAGGCTAAAGCAGGAGTTAAAATCCTTAGTCTCTTCACTGATACCAGCTCTGTATGTCTGTTCTTTGCTCTCAGAAAGCACACACCAGTCCTTCATGTCAGATGACGTATGCTGTGCATACTGCTTCTTTAAAGGTTGCAAGATGCTTAGCTATTATAACAAACTGAGCCATAAGCATATACATAGAAAATTTTTTTCCCCTGAAATTTAGAAATATGGCAAATACAGTTTAAAACATTTAAATATACAACATCCTCCCACATGAGGCTCCTAGCATTATAATGTTCAACAAACATTATATTTATGTTCACAGGAGATACGTTACCTTTTCAGGATATCTGGATTATCATATGTGAGGTAACTGCGACCAATAAACTGTGGGATTTCAATTGCTTCTGTAATGGCTGAAAAGTAAATAAAATAATGAAGATGAGTGTCGTTTAGCTGACATGGAAATGGAAGAAAAAAACAGACAAGACTCTCTTACTGATTTACTCCTGCATTGGCAGGTACCTGCTGGTGGCACAGAACTGAGCTGAACTCACAGTCAGTTGATACCTAAATGTAGGGGCAGTAGTTGAGACAATTTAAACAGCCGACAGTCCCTCTACTCATGGCCTTCATGTCATGGGCCTAATGTATTGCTCCACCATCAATGTTAGCACAGGAAAATACGAAGTATTGGGAAAACATTGCAAATTTTATTTTTATCCCTGTTTCCACATTCCTTGACTCTCCGTGCAGTTCAAGCCACGCTCCTGCCAAACCACCCTTTGTTCTTAGTCTAGGAAACTCATCCCCAGCTCCTAACGGAGCACCGTGTGCACCCCTGCAAAGTGAGGCTGTGGGGCAGCACAGGTAACCTGTCAGCTCCCCATCTTCTCCTTTCATGTATGTGACTTTGCACGGAGCGGCTGCTGCCACACAGGGCTTACCCCTGGGGAGCAGCGCGGGAGTCCTCTGGGGAGGACATACAGGGTGCCCCTAATCACGTTAGGTCTATTGAAGGCGACTGAGACTATGTGAAAGGCTGTATGACAGAGGCTGCAAAGCCTCTTGGCACATGCATTCGACAAGCTGCAGTGCTGCCTTGGAGGGTGTTTTGCTCAGAGCTCACTGATGTCCCACGCACAGCAGCTCCCATTTCTCTAGGGACAGCCCCTAGTACAGCTGTGGTGCACAGATGCTGGGACAGCAGCACGCATTGCAACCAGACCTGGAGCTGGTGTACTCAGTATGTCCATGGCTCCCTGTCTCCCTTGTAGTGAGGAGCCCAGACCTAGGCACAGCACTCCAGATGTGTCTCACCAGTGCTGAGTAGAGGGGAGAAGAATCCCCTCTGTTCTGAAGAAGACTTCCGCAAAATAACTCAGATGTGTGGTATAAATCATTGAACATCCCTGATACACAGCCTTCGGTAGGCTATGAGCACAGGCCTAAACAGATTTTCTTTCGAGTGATCATTCTACAGGTTGCTACTGATCTCTCATCACTGACTGCTGCATTAATATAAGCCAGTTTTATAAATTCCTTAAAATAGCTACTTCATCCTGTTTGCTTCTTGAGAAGGAATCCCTTCAACCCACAGCTAATCCCATCTATATAAATTTCAAGCTTTTCAGAGCATGGAAGCTTGCTTTCTTTGTGCAACACAGAGGCTGGCTGGGCTTTAAGAGCTCACTGTAACACAGATATGCAACAATCGGTGTAGTCTGGCAGCCAACAACAGCAATATGAAATTTAGCTCTAAGTGCCAAGACCGAGAATTTTAGATAGTGACAAACGCCTGTTTTCATCCATAGTGGAATCAGGAAAGCTGCCTAATGTGTCTAAAGAAACCACTACAGGCGGTCCACAGCTTCAGCCTGCCAGCGTCGTTGGAAGATTGCAAAAGACGTGTTACACTGGGCCAGACATTCCTCGCCAGGTCTGACACTTTCTGCGCTGGACAGTCTCTGACCATGGCGGATGGCAGCAGAGCGTGAAAGGAGCCCTTCTTCCCCCGTCACGTCCTGCACCGGCACTAGAGCCCCGCTGCTCTTGCTTTTCGCAGGGGAAGGTGCCTGTGCCGTGCAGCAGCCCTTGGCCTTGCTCTAGCACTCCGATTTCCTCTATGGAGCTTGATAGGCATTTATCTTTGCTTGCTCTTCTGTATGCTCTTCACCTGCTGCACTGAATTTGACCACAGAAAACCAAGTAAATTTTAGCAGTACCATTGATGCATGCAGGATCTTTGGAACTGTAAGGGAACAGGGCCAGTAAGGAGATCTAGGACTAAACACCTTCATTCTCTGCTCATCATGATTCGACAGAAAGGCACTAAAGCTCTCATGACAAGCAGGAGTGAGCTCTGAACTGCAGTACTGAGGGCAGCGTAGCACCTACCCCTGCAAAGCACTCAGCCAGTTGCCTGGCCCCGCTGCTTTGCAAATACGGGGACCGGCTCCACAGCCACTGCTCTGCACTTGGCAGGTGCTCTGGATGCAGTTTAAAATATCAACAGGATGAGGTTTAAGAAAATACTATATAACCCCAGAAAATATTTTGGCTTATTGACAGAAGCTGCCAGGCTTAATGGAAATCCAGCATCCAGCTTGCTAGAGCAGACACAGATGCACAGTGACAGAGCAGTTTTCACATCATTTGCAGTACTTACTGTTTAGGCAGTAACTTCCACACTCTGCAGTGAGTCAGCACAAAACAAAACAAGAACATTCTCATTTTATTTTTCTATAGCATAAAAATCTCCCTTTGTCCAGTTTCATGCCCACCTTTCTGCAAATGCGTGATCCCCGCTTCCCATTTGCATAAGTAACTATAATCACCTATGAAGGTAACACTCTTTTATTATTGTTTTGCCCGAAGTATTTATATTTGCCTGCTCAAAACACACAGAGGTGCAGACAGGTAGGACCAGCACCAAACCCCTCTGCTAGTCCTAGTTTTCATATCCCAGTGACTCACCATGGTTTACCCAGGGATCAGCTCCAACCAGGGGAAAGCAGCTGTTCACTGTTCTACTCCATCTTACAATTAAGTATAAAAATACCTTTAACACTCCTCACAGCTTGGACAGAAGATATAAAACCCAGCAATGCTAGCAGAAACTCTATTGAGTCCTTGGCCAACGATCCATTATGATATGAATCAATATCTCATATACCTCATGCCAGCATCATTTAAGTTGAGTTTTGTAAGTGGCATGTGTAATTTTGGAGAATGAGGCACAGTCCCTCACAAGCACTTTGTTTTTTCAGGGCGTGGGGTTACAGTAGGATGGAGACTGCACCTTCAGCCTCTCACATACCAGCTGAGTGCACTAACCAAAACCCTGTTCTGAAATAGAAGCGGACACACACATGCATCCTGCCTTAGCTGCATCTACAACCTACCAAAGAGACACAGGTGAGGATTAATTTGAGAAATCTGCTCCAGGTTCATCAAGGCTGTCATGGACTGAGGTTCAGGAAGGACCTCCATGCTCTCTGCACGTCCATCTGCAAAAACTTGGATTTTCGGTGGCAGCTGAGGCTGCACAAGTGCAGGGGGGTTGAGAGGCACCTGAACAACAGCCACAGGCAGCAGAAACAGAAGACAGGTGACTCGTGCTTTTGGACACTCTTAAAAATGAATTAAGGTTGGATTCACATAGGAAGTAATGCCCAGGATCCAGTCTAAGCCAAAGGTGCAAGGTGCTTCAGACTGCCTCTGAAAGCCTGGACACCCATTCAGGTTATGACAGGGAGGAGAGCAGCGGCACGCCAGCTGAGCGGCATGCTGCCGGTGCCACCAGGCAGGTGCAGCCGCGGGCAGCTCGGCACCCTGCTCTCAGGGCTTAGCACAGGTCAGAAGCAAACGAGCGGTGAGGAGCCGTAGCCCAAGCAATGCACAGGAGCTCACTGAACGGGCGGGCAGGCAGTCACACACCCAAGCTGCAAAGCATTCACTTGCCTTGACTCCCCCTGGAGACCTCGGTATTGCTGCAGACACCATCTTGAAGTCAGGAGCTTAGCACCCTGCACATACCTAGAAAGCCAAAATGGCAATTCTCCCTCCTCCCCACAGAGAAGCCGGGATAAATGACGTTGCTCCAGCTATTAGTTAGACCACAACAACGTAAGCGAATTGGCTTCTTGCATTGTATTTTAATAAAATGGCTTTGTTCTAAGATACTGTCTTTTCTGGAAGAAAAGGCCAATCTATTCATCACAATTCAACCAAAACCACTGCTTTTAACTTTGAAGTTTGTGCCTGGGAGAAATGAAGGAGTGGGTGAAGACAATAATGTCAGTCAGCTCTTCTGAAGTGAGTTCACTGTTACATTACAAAACCTTCCCTTAGGAATTTTTCAAGATCAAGCCTGACAGAAGGGAAACATCTCCATCTAGTGGAATAACCCAAAGCACATTTTTTTTAACACGCAATCTGAACACTTTCCTGAATCTAAGGTTGAACTATTACAGTGGCTCTGAGGAAAGAAGAATAATGTGCATCTGGGCAGGTTTTCCTCCTTTGTGGTCTCCATTGCCGTACCAAGGTAGGGTTTGTGCAGATGGTGAAATTACCATCAGAGTAGACAGTGTCTAAAAAAGAACTAGACCATTCTGTGTATGGGAACAGCGTTTGTGAGCCCTAGGGAAGATAAAATTACAAGGATTATCAATGCTTATGCTTCAGGATGTAACATAATCACTGGCTGGAGGACGTTGGCAGGAATTCCCCCTTTGAATAGCACTGAATAATTAGGGAGGTGTATGAAGGAAGTCAGGCAAAACCACCAGGAGGCCTGCATGGTTGCACAGGGAGCTCGTGGACACACTTAAACATAAAAAGGAAGCCTACAGAGGGTGGAAGCAAGGATAGGTAGCCTGGGAGGAATACAGAGAAATTGTCCGAGCAGACAGGGATCAGGTTAGGAAAGCTAAAGCCCTGATGGAATTAAATCTGGCCAGGGACATCAAGGGCAACAAGAAGAGATTCTATCGGTACGTCGGGGACAAAAGGAAGACTAGG
>NW_009218111.1:1431-5054 GCF_000690835.1 Fulmarus glacialis | reverse complement strand
CATACAGTTGGCCTCGGCCCATGGATCCATCGGTCCCATTAGGTCCCGTGACAAAGAGCTCCCCAAAGGGATTGTGTGCATTTCTTGTTTGAAATCTCCTGTGAGAAAAATTAAGTTATTTGACTCCCGATCACCCTGAAAACGATGACAGCTGTCCCCTGCAACTCCGTCTCCCCTCACAGACGCATTGCGCGCTGGCTGCCCCGCTGCTGAGATGGTGATGATGGAGAGAAGTGAAAAGAAAGAAGTTTATAAAAAGAGAGTGATAGCTTCCCAGGTAAGTGCTGTGCTAGCTGCAATCCTCCCTATGATGAAGTGGCTCCCAAAAAGGAAATCTTTTTTCCTCATTTTTCTTTTTAAGGAGTGATGAATCTCTTTGCACCTTGTGTTTCTCTTCTGATATGGAGATTTTCTAAACACAGAACAGCGTGGAGCAAACTCACCAGCTATCTGAGGCTTTCTAGTCTGATTTTGCTATGTGCCTCCCCCTCCTCCTCAGGAAGGGAAAAGTGCCTGTCCCACCTCATACGAGGCTTGGTTTCTGTGAGAAGGCACCAGCTACGAAGGGGTTAATAACACCAGAGCCTAGCTCCTGTCTCACCCCCTTTCACTGCTGTCCCTTCCCACTTTCTCCTCCTGAGCTTTTCTTCAGGGCTCCTCAGGGCCGCAGGGTGGGGGGCAGAGAGGGGCTTCCCGCTCTGGGTGCTGCCTGCCGGGGGGTGCCCCCGCCCTGGAACCCCACTGGCTGGGGAGGTGGGGGAGCTGAGGGGGAACAGGGCTCCTCAACAGCCTTAAATTTAATTAGCTGAGAGAAGCTCCCAGGAGGAAAAGGGGAGAGGGGAGTCCTGTGGGAGCAACACAGGGTGGCCAGGAAGGCCATATGCCCCAGGAGCCGAATCCCTGCCAAGGGGATGCTGACAGTAGCACATACAGATGGGAGACTTCTGTTCCCCTCAGCTTCACAAGCTGTGAAATAGCTCCTAGTGCGGACGCTGAAACAAACCCACTGGGGTCTGCGTTCACACTTTGCTGGGATAGACGGGGTGTTCTCTGCAACTCCGCCCGCGCCGAGATGTCGTGTGTTTGTCCCACTGCTCTCCCTGGCATCGCCAACCTCTGCCTGTGCAGGATTTCAGTCCCATCCTCTCCTTCCTCCCAAGGCCAGCTCTTAGTGCCTCCCCTCTGGGCCAGCCAGGAGCCCTGCTCCAGGCCAAGACGGGGTTTCCTCTGCTGCTGCAGCAGCTCCCCCGGCTCCGCCATGCTCACCCCGCAGCTGCCAGCAGCCCTTCTCCTGCCTCCCCCCGCTGATCCAGCCCCAGCTGCTTCTCTGCACCCTTGCACTCCCACCACGGTCCTCCCCATATTTTTTCTGCTGGCCTCCCACTCACTACAGGATATGAGCCATTCTCTCCAGTGGGAAATAAAAGTTTGGATTAAAATTTGCCGTATTATTCCTTCTCTAAAAGCAGCGTTCAGGCTGAAAAGCTCCAAGGACAAATTTCCAAAGGAGTGCAGGAGATTTAGGGACAGATTTTTAAGGTCTTTTAGTTACATTAAAATGAAATTAGATGCCCCCTGGGATTTCTTCAGCAGAAGGAGGTGTTTTTGAAATTTGCATATGATGTCTGTTTACATCTTTAGGCATTGAAATGCTTCCAGAGATTTGGGTTTTGAACACCTAAGTCCCCTTGAAACCAAAGAGAGCCAGGCATCAACTCCTGTACATTCCTTCCAAATTCCAGCCAAAATTGTTGTCAAACTTGGAGCACGAAGTTCTAATGTAAGAGATTATAAACCCGATTTCCGCTCTGCTTTAGCAGGCAGCTTAGCACCAGGGAAAAAAAAACAACCCATAGTGTTGACTGTATAAACATCTTGTTCAAAGGCTAACATTTGCCTGATTAATAGCCTTTCAGTATTAAAAACAATCAGTCTAGAGCGTGATTAATTGTCCTCCCTTCTACTACTAGTAACCAAATGTATGTGTGTGTATATACATACATACATATATATATACTCGTGCAAACACGCAGGCACATTCTCACTGCAGCAAGCATTTTTAGTGTGTCTGTTTTAAAGGAAAATAAAATACGCAGGAGGTGAAAGCTGCTTTTCACAACTTGGGCAAATGGGAAAGGTTTTAGCTCTTGTAACCCTTTGTTGCAAGAACTGGCAGCCCCAGAGACGTGCGTTAAGCATTGCTGTCCTGGTGAAAGGCACCAAACACTCACCTGGGCAGGGAGGAGACCAAGAAAGAGGCAGAAGACACTTTGCTTTTCGTCTGGGGAATGAAGGCTGCTTAGCCGGGCATCCTGGCTGCGTTTCTACTTCATCTGTATTTTACTTGTGGGACTGACAGGGTTAATGACAATAAAAAGTTTTAATTTAAAAGTTGGCAAGGAGAGATGCTTTTCCCTTGACAAAGATAACCAAATTTCAAGAAATTATTTAAAAAGACAGTCCTGCCTGGTCCAACCTGTTAGGCTACAGCAAACACACAACAGCGACACCACCTTTGTAAAGAAAAGACTTTTTCTTCCCCTGCTTTTGCTCTGATATCTAAACAGCTGAACAGGTTAACCATTACGTTACAGTAATGTCCAGAAGTTGCAGTCAAGCTTAGGGGCTAGGAAAAACGCCATCCTTGATTTATGTGACTCAGTCTGCTACAGACCGTATATGAAACTCCTCCTGATCATACACATGGCTTGATGAGCCTCCGCAGGACATACGGGTGTGCGCAGTCACGTGTAGGATCGCGGCCTAACGTGTCTAAAGGAAGTATCGATCCAGGTAAACAAGACCTCCTACCCACCAGAGGCTCTCTTAGTGCTCATGGGGTTTCCTCCTTGTATGTCCCACCTTCCAGAACTTAAAAATAATGAGGTTTTAACATCGGGTTTCTCCAGAGCAAGCGGCATGAGCCCGAGGAGTAGAATTTGTTGCTCTTTTGGCATTTGCAGTAGTCAGAGGCTGCAAAAAGTGCATTCACTGTTGCTGCTGAAAAATAAAATACAATTCTGTATTTTGTGTACAGTCTCTGTGTACACACTCGCCTACACTCTGTGAAGAGTTTTCTTTATGTCCAGAAAAGAATTTTTCAAAGTTTCCTTCAAGAACAACACCAAAATCTATAGCACGGTGTTGGGACACTCTCAAAACTTAAGGCTTTTAGCCTAAGCAGAAAGAAACCCAATGCCACTGGTAAGGAAGCAAAAACAAACACGAAATTTTTTCTCAATGGTTAGAAACAAAAAGCTCCACCAGCATCAGAGGTGGTGTGTTCAGGGCTCGTGAGTTTCTGCAGAAAGGTTTGAAAAAGAAAAGCAGCCCTGCCGGGGATGCAGAGGGTGTTGTAGGCCTGGGACAGCGGCTGTGACAGGTGCAACCTGGCTGTGACAGTGACAGCCCCGAGATTTCCTGCTCTGGGGACACACGCACGTGCACAGTGCACACACACGCACCCCTTGGCACCCAAGGGAGAAGGCACCGACCCGCTCCTGTTCCTGGGCATCTCCTCATCTCCTGCCGGGACAGGGAGCGGCCCGGTGAGCGGCGGGAGTGGCGGAGCATGCCCCGCTGTCCCAGGCGGTGGCTCCGGCACGGGTGGCTCCCTCGGGGTG
>NW_009218111.1:0-1405 GCF_000690835.1 Fulmarus glacialis | reverse complement strand
CGCCCGGGCGGGCAGGGAGAGGCAAACAGCTGTGGTGTGCTGGCAGCCGATGTCGTTTCAACAGTTTAAAGGAGTGCAGTTGTGTTATAAATATTTTAGATGGTTGACTTAGATTTTAATCCTGGGGCCTAAGCGGGTAACGGCTATGAAGAGCGGGGGAGGGAGGGAGGGAGAGGAAGTGAAGGAAGACCAAAATTAGGCCCCGATTTGCAAAGCCGTATACACGTGTCTTGGTGTAAGCGCATCTGAGGTCTCAGGTTCAAGTTCAAGTTGAACACTCAGGTGTGCTTCAGTCTAATTCTTGGGTGAGCTACGGGGTTTTTTTCAGGGTTGGGACTTGCAAAGCAGGTTGAAAAACCTTTCGAATTTCACTCAAGCTCATTTTTAAATGAAAAATCGGGTGTTCCCTTCCTGCCCTTGCATTTCTGGAGCAGAAATATTGGAGTACGGAGAAGGATAATGAACACTCTGCCATGTTTGCATTCCTGTCTATCACGAAAATGTATTCTGCGCTAAAGAACTAATACACTTCACACTGGGAAATATTTGTGGCTGTCAGTGCTGGGGTTTAAGAGCATTGCTAATTATTCCCCTGATTTAGAACTGATATTTTTAAAGAGCGTGGGATCACGAGTCGCCATCATAAAATTTAGTTTTCTGAGCTAGAAAAAGTTATTTTTATGTAGTGTAAATAAACCTATTTTTTGTGCTGTAAATAACTGCAGTGAATAAATATTCACAGGTACATGCATGTGTACATGAAGGAAACTGGTTATGCATCTGTCAGTATATACACACAACACATATACTGAGTATAGAGGGGAAAATAAGTATTGTGAAGAGGTCAGTATGCTCAAAGAAACAACCATGCATTTCAAAAAGGTATTTCTTTTTTTTTTAATGGAGCAAACAGTGCATGAAAATTAAGCAGGACTCCTTCTCAACTACTACCTAGAAGTGAAATAATTTTGATAACTTTAAGCACAATATAGAAAAGGAATGGTAAACCCAGTTCTAGACACCATAGCTCTCCTTCAGCAGCTCTTCCCCCCTCCCCCTGTGCAAATTCTCTTGGATTAAAATGGCAGAGGGAGGAGGGGAGTGGCTGGGGACAGTTTGTCTGATATGAGATAACCGCTGCTAGTCAAATTGCACTTTTAATTGCACGGGCCAATAAAAAAAACTTGCTACAGAAGTTAATTTGAATGAAAATAGAAGACACACCCCACAAGCTGCTTTCCATGATTATGTATTGTTTTCCCTCACCCTGCTGTACAGTTCAAGTCGCAAATAAAAGCGAGCAGTTTGTATACTTTTGTTGCCCATTTTTGCCAGGACGGGTCTGGACCCCCGTCCCCCTCCTCCCCCCACGCAATTCCTCCCCCGAAGCGCACAGGGTTTGCCG
>NW_009218110.1:1484-3578 GCF_000690835.1 Fulmarus glacialis | reverse complement strand
TATAAAATATTTATAAAATTAAAGGGAGCTAAATCTTAGAGTGATTTAGCACTTCGGAAAAGAAGTCCGGCCCCAACCAGAAGAGAGCCAAAGCCTTCACCTAAGGGGTTTCCTTGGCAGCCCGTGTGAAATTAGAGGGTGAATTTAGGACTAATCTTGGAGCAACATTGTCAAAACGGATGCTGGGAAGGTCAGAATGGAGTTACAGACGGAGATCTCCCTTTCCCGGAGGGAGTTTCCTAGGGAGGATTTGTCGGAAGGGGAAATCCAGAAGAAATGACATCGCTGTGTCTCCTGCTTCTGCCCAGGCTCTGGACGGTTGCCGTGCTGCTAAACAGCGCTACAAACACAGAACCACTGTGGGTTTTTCTTTAATTTACAAGCAAAGATTTCTTCTAGTTAAAAAGCTCATGGTACTATTAAGCGAAAGCTCCGGAATATAGGGAGGATTTGTCGGAAGGGGAAATCCAGAAGAAATGACATCGCTGTGTCTCCTGCTTCTGCCCAGGCTCTGGACGGTTGCCGTGCTGCTAAACAGCGCTACAAACACAGAACCACTGTGGGTTTTTCTTTAATTTACAAGCAAAGATTTCTTCTAGTTAAAAAGCTCATGGTACTATTAAGCGAAAGCTCCGGAATATATCCCACTGGCTAGTTGGTCTTTGAGCCGCAGGGACTGGGTTTTTGGACTAGCTGCTCTCTCAAAGTATTTCACACTCTAGGGCTGGAGGGATTTGCTTCCCGTCCACAGCCGTTCGTATAGCATGAACCCTGTGCACACGCAGGGCACGCTGCGGTCTGCACCAGCTGTATTCATTCCAGGACTCTTCTTATCAATGCCTCTTAATGCTCACTTAAACGTATTTCTCCAGCTGTCAGTCTTGCTTAACTAAAAAAAAAGTGTTAGATTGCTGCCCTTGGAGATAAGGCTCCGAGAAACGTTTGCAGGCTTCTTTTGAGTGAGAATAAGAGAAACTCAGCATGCATTAGGGTTGCTGAGCTGCTGGAGCAGGGGTGGGGGAGAGTGAATCCAGTGGGAGCCCTGTGCCCAGCAGCATACACTGGGTGCAGAAAACGTGCAAGCTACCCCACGGAGCTCTGCCCACGGAACCCAAACCTGGGAGAAACTCAGTTGTCATTCAGTTCACAAAATTGGCTAAATTCGGTGCTTTTCCCTTCTGTACCCGCTCTGCGCATGGGCTTGCTGTGGCGAGGGCAGAGCTGCTATTTTTAGCTCACAGTGCCGTAATTGTCTGGAGAGCGCAAGGGGCTGCCCGCGAGCCAACGCTCTGCTTTGGAGCTAGACGCCGGGTTATCTTCCCGGTGCGTCGGGCCGGAGCCCCAGCCAGCTCCGTGGTGTCTCTCTAGGCCTTTCTTTATGGACTAGAAAGTCTTTCTACTATTAAAAAGACATTACAAAAATAGGCTACCTGGACCACAGACGTCTTTTGTGCCTGTGCCGGATGCTTAAAAATAAGAGTTGTGGGGTTCAGATGCCCAAACTTGCCGCTCCGGTGAGGCTTGAGTTTTCCAGGGTGTAGTCAGGCTTTGGGGGAAATTGGGTGCCTTTAAGATGTCAGATTGGGTCTTCAGCTGCTGGGGCACCAAAAAGCAGGCAGCAGGTTTAACTTCTTCTCTCGCTCTTGGCCGGTTGTGTTTGGATGGCAAAACCATCCCTGTAGGACCAGGGCTGGCTCCAGGAGAGGGCAACCGAAGGGATCATTCCCAAGGCTCTTCGGGCCATGGGCTGAGCGAACCAGTGTCCTTATTTCTCTTCAAAGAACAAGCTGAAGTCTGTCCTTGGCCGGATCACCAGCACCTGAAGGAGACCCCTCCCTGGAGTCTCATTTGGCTCGCCGTAACATTTCCTCCTTTTGTGTAGGACCAGGGCTGGCTCCAGGAGAGGGCAACCGAAGGGATCATTCCCAAGGCTCTTCGGGCCATGGGCTGAGCGAACCAGTGTCCTTATTTCTCTTCAAAGAACAAGCTGAAGTCTGTCCTTGGCCGGATCACCAGCACCTGAAGGAGACCCCTCCCTGGAGTCTCATTTGGCTCGCCGTAACATTTCCTCCTTTTGCTTATGCCGCTTCTTCC
>NW_009218110.1:0-1464 GCF_000690835.1 Fulmarus glacialis | reverse complement strand
CCCACACGCACCTTGTTTCCAGCGCGATTTTTCCTGCCGCGTCACCACCCCCATCGCGACCGCAGCGAGGTATTGCTCGAGCCAGAAGTTGGACGGTGCGTGCATTCGGGTCCGGAATTCCTCCCCTCCAGCCGGAGGATAGTTGTGTTTGTCGCCCGACCTCCACCGTGCTCCCTGCAGCCCGAAGGTGCCGAGCAGAGGCGGCTGGAGGGGTGCCCGCGGTCACGGGGCGCTGGGCTTCTCCTGCGTCAGCAGAAAAGGAAGGTGCTGGGAGCGGGCGCGAGGTCCTTGCGCCTGCTGGGACCCGAAGCTCAGCTCGTGAGCAGCGGATTCTCAGCAGGGACAAGCCGAGCCTCCGCTCTCATCCGCTTTCACACCGGCGGGTATGCAGGGAGACGGGGCTACAGACAAAGCAAGCTGGATCAGATGCATTGCCTTTGGCCCCTGCGCCCAATCCCAGAGGCGTAAGAAACTCAGACTTCTGTTTCTCCAAAGGATGCAATTGCCTTTTATCCCCCCTCCACCCTCCCAACCTCCTGGTGTTTTTTTAAAAACCTCATTGTAGCCCAGGGCTGCAAACGTTACGCTACTACCAGGTAGCAACTTCCATCTTCTCATTTCTGCCCCGGCCACGGGGTGGTTAGACGAGACGGTCTCCTAACAGGCTCCTGGGTGAGAAATGCCCTGTGTGGGGTTCAGCTGCACTCCCCCGTGGAGTAAAGCCTCTGCCTGCGACTAACAAGCAAAACCAGGGCTCCCGGGTTTAAATTCTCTTACTTCTTTTGTAACAGGCTTTCTGTGTGATTTTGGTCAATGTGCCCTTATCTCTTGCATGAGATAACGTTCGCCTCCCAGCTACTTTGTTGGAAAAGTTAAATCAGTCATGAAGCCACTCAGATTCGGTGATGAGAGACTTGGAAACGGAGATAAGTGGCGTGTGGGAAGCAGATGCTTATCTAGAGCCAAGCAGACCTTGGATGCTCACGGGTCAGGCTGATGCTGCTGTTCTGCACTCGCTGGGGATGGACTGCTCCTCCTTCGGGTGGCTGTCGTCTCGGTGAAGCTGCCGTGGGCCCTGCAAGAGCTGACACAGTGACACAGAGATGCCGCCTGGTCCCCAGCCGGCTCCCTGCAGTTTATTTTTTTAAACACATATTTTGCATTTTGTTTATGTGGGGTAAATACAGGGGGAGGGCAGCACAATTTCTCACTGGTGGCTGTTGGTACAACCCCCTGCTTTGCTTGCCTGGATAGGGACCGCCAACCGCCACCGCCTGATGGAGCTGGGTGAGGACCATGTGGCAGTGGTGTGACATCAGATGAGGAAGCAGTCATGGAGCTGGCCTAAGCGCACACTACTTCTGTCCTTGCAAGCACAGAAAAATCCTAAAGGACACGGAGGAGCTCCCAGAGGGATCATCACGCGGAGCGTGCGAGTGATGTATGGGGGTACGCGGCTGGGTG
>NW_009218109.1:0-6243 GCF_000690835.1 Fulmarus glacialis | reverse complement strand
TCTCCAGGAGAATGCTGTGGGAAATGGTCAAAGGCTTTACTGAAGTCTACCTTCTTTTCTCTCTAATTTGTATGTCACACGCTGCAAACTTTCATCATCTGTGGCATACTTGCACGCGTAGACAGACACAGCCCGATATTTTGAAAGAAAATCTTTTTCTCATCAGAGGAACATCTAAAATGGCTTTATGGAATTGTTCAAGTATCCTCTGGCCTGGATTCAGAGGAGCACACCAGTCTATACTGAAGTCTTTCTTTGGTCATGTATGAGTGCAGGGGGACTTGGAAAGCACATGCTTAAAATTAAACATATGCTGCCATGTTTTCTTGAGTTCCCTAACTTGGAACCTTGGTAAATGCAGCAATATGTAGTACAAACTTAAGCAGCTGAAATAGGCTGATTTTTTTTTTTTTCTTTTTGGTGTGGGATATATAATAGCAAATCGTTTGCCATGTAAGTAAGCTTAGTGAATTAACAGAGCTCATACTACTGGGAATAAGTGAATCCTGTGGGCTTGTTTCTAATGAAATGGATGTGAACCCTCCAAAGACTTTTTTCCCCCATAACAGAATAGTGCACTTAGAGGAAACCTTCCAACTTTTATAGTTATTCTGAAAAAATTGGAAGGCACAGTAAGAACTGATTGACAACTGCTTGTAGTGTGACTGTACACTACATTCAAATTGTTTTTTAAAGTCCCAGCAACAGAGCCTTCTTTTCAGCCTGGGAATGCTTTGTGACCCTGGACATGAAACTGCATTAAATATAGATGACCTTTGGCAGTAACCCCTCCCCTCTATAGATTTGCTTTCATCCCGCAAGCAGAAGGAGAACTGAAGTGGTTCTAAAATTAACACAAAGATAAAAGATCCTAACCACTGAGGTTACATAGCTAGGTATCCTCACGTGTATAAGAAGATACTCGATGTATGTAATCCAAAAGAAAATTGTAATTTTTCTGGCTCGTTTAGAAGCCTGTGGTCAGGCCCAGTATGCTGTGCCGGGATAGCCGTCCTTGTTTTCTGTCCTAGCAAAGCACTCCTTGGCTGGTAGCAACAGTTGCACGCTAATGACATAATTTCTACCTCCTGTGTCCTGAAGTTGGCTGCAGTTTTGTTGGCACAACTGTCTAAAGCTTATAGTGATCACTTTGTCCTTTGCCTTGAGTCACTGAGGTGTCTCAATGTGGTTACACTTTTAAACGTGTATTTAATACATGGTGTGACTACCCAGGGTCATTATGAGAGGACAGAAGTACAGAGGATTTTATAGACAGATACATGTCTATGATTTGGAAAGGGCATGATGATGGGGGTAACAGACTACTGAAACTACAGAACCTGGTCTCCCAATGTGCTGAGCATGGTCCCTGCTTCAGCAAAACCTGTAAGTCTTGTGGTCCACGGTGACCTTGACAAACCGATGAATTCCACACTGTCATTTTTTAGGGGGAGAGAAGGGAAACGGAAAAAAAAAAAAAATTGTTTGACATAATGCTAAGACCCTAGGGATTTTTTTCCCCTTAATAAACTGTCCTTAAGTAAAGATGAGGAGCATTTTTATTGAAGAAGTCTATGAAACTTTTTGATGCACAGATTCGTTAGATAATCACATAAATGACTTGGTCATGCAGTGTCACGTGGCTTTATTTAAAGTATATAGTCAGAAGTTTTGGTGAAACATTTTCTGTCTCTTCTTTCCTCCATCTCCCTGGTATTTCTGATTCATCTAAACTGCTATGTTTTGAGGGAATGAGTTAATTGTGGTGGAGTGGCACTGTCGGAGCCTCTCTTGGGTTCTCTCATGTTTGCTTATCATCCCCCTGATGGGCTCAGGGGAGAGGGAGTGTAATCTGCCCTCAGCAGTGAGCACTATTAGCTTGGCAGGGTTCCTGGCTTTCACAGGAGCTCTCTAGAAAATGGCAATTCTGATTTTGTGGTCATTTAAAGAAAACTGCCCTGCTGAATTGTGAAGTTTGGCTCCAGTCTTGGAATCGTGAGCAAAATGGAATCTGTTTTGCCCCTAATTGCTCTCTCAAGTCACTTCAGTGTTTTTTTTTTAAAAAGAAAGAGAAAAAAAAAAAAAAGAAAAAAGATTGTTTTTTTAACTTTCATCTGTATGCTTTGATCCTGCATCCTTGTGTGTGTACAGAGCTTTGGTTTCATTGCTACAAGATCAGAATGTGGAGGATATAAAACAACTTTTTCTCTAGCCTTATATTGACATTGGCTTGGATGCACAACTCATCCAGGGAGGATGCAAGTCATTTAAACTTAGCACGGGGAGGCTACTCGTAGCAACCAGTTTCAGGCACCAAGCAGAGTGGGTGGGTGAGAGGCAAGGCTTCCTGCAGGCCTGGGCAGGCTGCGGCTCTCACCTGCTGGAGAAGCCCTTCTCTCCCAGGGACCGTATAGGATGAGCACACAAAACCTTCTAATTTACATCTGTATGTGGGGCCTAAACTTAAATAGATCCCTCCTAGTATACAGATAAAGCTTTTTTCGTTAAACCTTTATATCAATATTTTGATTGTTTTAATGATTTGCATTTAAAATGATGCTTTAAAATTGATCTGTATCCAGCCTCATGTGACATACTTTTAGCTGCTTTGTTATACATAGTTATTGTATATCTATATGTAGAGATATAAATGAATGGGTTTAATAAAAAAGGCAAACAAGCAACTCTGCATCAAAAGAACTCAGGGAATACAAGTTCTCCAGCCTCTCATTCTGGAAACCGTTTGACTGCAGTCAACTGCGCAAAATGAAGTGTTCCTCATTTCAGAAGGCTATACCATCTGAAGCACTGTTGTGTTATTTGGAGCGTGTTCAGTGTTTTAAGCTTATGAGCGAAAATTATTGTGAGAATGTTGTGCCAGCTCTGAATTACACCAATGTGTCACGCAGAAAACAAATTTCCTTTTGCGCAAGAGGATTAGCTGGATAGGGTGAATGGCAGGCATCGCACAGGTATTACTCATGATTTGTGTCTGATTGCACAATTGCACTGGAGAAAGCATAAAAATCCCAACACTTCTAATCATATTCTCAGCCACTTTTAAATGCTATTTAAACAATGGATTTCTCTTTCATTTGTGTGTTTATGTCCTGGCATGACTCATGATTAAAATTGTGTAAATATACACACTATAAGGAAGAGAAGTTTTGACTGGATAGGACCTTTGCCTCTTTTGTGTGTGGCAGACCATGGGATTTCACAGTTCTGTGATTCTACAGTTCTCCTGGTTATCTTTTCTCAGACTTGAGTTGCTTCAGGTCCTCTCCTGTGTTTGGAATACAGAGCTCTTAGAAGAGCTGGTTATTTATGTCACAGCTGGTTGCAGTGCTGTTATGGCTTCCTTGTGCACTTGTCAGGATTCTGTGCGAGTCCACAGTCGAGGTCTCTTCCAGACTTGGGCTTCCTTTACCTGCTTCTCTCCCCATCAATAACGCACAAGCTGGAATGAAAACGTATTCCATCAGTTGTGCCCCCCGTCTCCAGACTGGCTATTGCAGCTCACATTTTATGGTGCAAGCGTTTCTTCTTATTTTTTTCATCTTTATCCATTGGAGCTGGGTTGGCAATAGCATGTCTCAGGAAATGAAGCTCATGAGACTGCTCTTACTGTGTGACTTGCTTGGGAACCTAGTGCTTTGTGAATATTTCACTGTCATGTATATGAATGTCCTTTGTGTGCAATGGCAGTATCTATTTATTAAGTTGTACAGCATACAGTAAACGTGAACACCAACTATGAATTTAAACATCTGTCCTATGCACTACTTTTGCACTGAGCAGCTCACAGGCAGGAGAACACTATTGTAGCTGTACTGCAGGAATCTTTACTCTCATTGCCACCTCATCACCATTTCAAGTTTGATGAAACTTTGACTGGTTATCCTGATTAACCAGTTAACCAATTGGACTTGGTTATCCCGATTTCTTATTATCTCCTGATTACTTTCCAAACTTTGCTGCAGCTAATGGAGCCATGTGAGAATTGAGAGGTGACTGTGTCTGTTTCATTTGCTTTGTTTGTTTCATCTGATAAAGTGCTTTCAGATTTTTTTACTATTTTCCACTTTTTATTTAAACTTTCAAAATTTCTATTGGGATGGACAGTGTGACCTCAGGAGAGGTCACCTCTGTCTGATTCTCTTATGTTGCAATTAATAGAAATTTTTCATTTTTTGTACTTTTTTTTTTTTCTGAAATATTTGGTACTTTTCAGAGGGATGAAAGGTAGGATTACGTGTGCCAGACAGCATGATGGTTTCAAATCCAGAACATTCATCATTTCAGCTAATGGAGTGTGACCGAGGGAGGAATTTGATCCATGAGTTTTGTGTCTACTAGATCTGTTGCTGACCATTGGATTTGCATCAGCATAGACCGAAAATGCCATCCTTTATAAATACCTACTACAGGAATTAGTCTAAAATAAATTTCTTAAAGGTATATGTCCATTACTATTTTAGTTGGGGTCTCTCTCTTACTCTGACTCACATCTACTGCAAATCAGTCTCCTTTTCCTGAAGCCAACATTGCTTCATCGATTTACACTGGCTAAGGATCTGGTCAGTGTTCCTTATATGCTCTTGCAAGAAATTTCCTTCACTTCCATTGAATTTAATTGTTTTGTATATGGCTGAGTACTCTAAACTGTACATGGCCTTTGAGGAAAGAAAATGAAAACATCGGATAATATTTTGTGATTTACTTTTATTTCTCCATAAATTCCTGCAAAAGCAAATACGATCCCGTATTCTCAATCTGAATAATTTTTCACCATTGCTAAAAGATAATTGTTGCTGTTTTTTATTAAAAAAAAAAAAAAGACCTCCATCCCTTATTTCCCCCTTCCTTCCTTTCTTTTTTTTTTAAACTTACATCTGAGAATCCTTTTTTGAGTCAGTAAACAGGAGACCTATCAGCCAACTGTGAGCTGAATTTCTATAATTTACAGAAAGACTGGTCATAAAGTGCTTAAAGCTCTGGGGACTTGGGTACCACCCAGTGCAGAACAGATTAATTTCACGGTGTTTTTCTGCATTTGCACAAATTAAAAATATGAGAGTCTGTGCTTTGTTTGTTTGAACTTCTTGAATTAAATTTCTTCAATTAGTTTTGTGCTCAGGTTTGGACACTCAGCATTTTCCAAAAGTCTCCAAATTCCTCCAAGTTTAATGCCAGTCGGATACACAGACCTCTTTCTTTGCCTGTATCCCGTTAGTCTCTGATGTAAAAGGGTTTGTTTCTGTAACCTCTGTTCATCACCAGTTTTCTCCACTTGGACGTTACCCTTGTTTGCATGTTTCAGATCCAACGTTCCTACATTACATGTTATTGCTGGATGAAATGCTAATCTCGGGGACTTTAAATCTGTGTTCACCCCTGCTTCAAATAGTTTTGGTGCTTCATGTTGGAATCGGTATTTAAAGAAATAGAACTGTGGCCTCAGGAATCTCTCATGGTTGTTTTGGGGAAACTCTGCTTTGATTAACAATTCTCAGGGATTCAGTGATGTAATATAATTCATGTTTAAATTGAGCCAAACTTATCCAGATCTTTTGGGAATTTGTTCTTTGTTCTTCTCTTTCCTTCTTTCTAATGGGAGCTGGTGAAACAGTATTTCACCCCCCCGACCCGTGCAGAGAGTTGCCATGAAAACAATACCTTTCAAACCTGCTGAAAAATGGAAAACCCACAAATGGAAAATTTTGGGCCAGAAAGAATAGCTATAACAATAGTTTGGTGACTCAGAACTTCTTGAATCACATCTCCCTCTAGGGTTTAGATGTCCCTGGATGGGGGTTAGGCTGCAAATTGGTGACTTCGCCTGTAGCAAGTTTTGCCATTTATAAAATGTGTCCTTGCAGTTCCCATGATGATTTTTACATACAATCTAGCGAAACTGTTCTGAGCGAAAGCATCTCTGCATTGCTGAGACTAAACAGGAAATAACCTGATCATCTTCTTGATGACTGAGCTACAGCTTCTGGGCTTTCCAAGAAATTTTGCTACTAAGTCAGTGTGGTTTTTGGTTTGGTTTTGGTGGGTTTTTTTTGTTTTTTGTTTTTTAAATTTTTTTCCTCTTCAGTCAATTAGGATGGGGCTTGATCTGCTCTGCACTTAGCAGTCTAATCAAAACCTCTGCCGTTAATGAAGTGAAATGGGAGTGTTCCTGAGAGCATTTAAACTCACTTGTTTAAACATTTATTTAATTCATTTATTTTATTT
>NW_009218108.1:511-873 GCF_000690835.1 Fulmarus glacialis | reverse complement strand
GGGGAGACCTCTTCTTGCCACCACCTTCCTGGTGCTGCCGCTGCTCCATGCCGTTCCTCGCCGCCGCATCGCCGGGAGTGGCACGAACACCCCAGGCCCATTGCAGGATGCTCCCCATCACCACAGGCTGCGGGTCCTCCCGCTCTTCACCGTTGAAACGAGCTGGCAGAGGGAGACGAGCAGGCAGCGCGTGGCAGCAGGCAGAAGGTTTAAATTAGAGCCTCTCTCTAACGTGATTAATAGGTGCCTTCAGGCGTGATGGAGATTGATGGTTGCTGGCGAGGCTGCAGGAGTGAGCCCAGGCGCGCGGTGAGCGCAGCCCCGACGCCCTGGGGAGGAGGCTGGCGCGGCGGGCGCCCGGC
>NW_009218108.1:0-469 GCF_000690835.1 Fulmarus glacialis | reverse complement strand
GGTTTTATGGGGGAGGCGGAGGATGGATGCGGGATAAGACAGGAAAAGACAGTGGCTGGGATGGAGCAGCCTTTCCCCCTCCCGGCAGCTCGCTCTGCAGGCTGGGTTGCTCTCGTGCCCCAGTCTGGTTTGGGGAAGGGGACCGGAGGATGCGGAAAACTTGCTCCGTGCTTTACATGTTCAGCCTGGCCTCACGTCTGGCTGCAGGCCCGGCTCTGTGTTGGGGATGATGGCGGAGAAAAGCCTTCAGTGCCCCTGTGCGATGTGCTGGGCTGGGCTGGTAAAACCAGGTGTCCCCTGCCTTCCCGAGCTGGCGTCGGGTGTGCTGAGCCCCTCAGCTGCCGGGGAAGCTGCTGCAGAAGAAGCAGGAGAAGAGTTTTTGCAGAGCAGGGAGGACTCGGCGCGGCTGCTGCGGCGAGTTGTGTTGGGATGAGAGGAAGGACGTCGCCGAGCTCAGCCCGTCTGCGCG
>NW_009218107.1:0-3277 GCF_000690835.1 Fulmarus glacialis | reverse complement strand
GGAGTGTGGCCGCGAGCAGCCGGGGCAGGGCCACCTCCCGGGCGCAGGACAGGGCTCACGCAGGCTCGAGGGATGCAAAGCCAACCAGCTCAGAGGTCCTCTCAGAATGTCTTTTTAAACTTACAGTTCAAAGAATGACTTTCTTTTACCCAACTCACTGAAAACGCCTCAGCTGACTAGCATGGAGGAGTTTCCAAACTGCATTTGCCATTCATCTTTCTTGCTACCTGCCGGCATTCACAGACACTGAAAATCAGATCTGTCAGCCTCCTCCCCGGCATCCCCTCTGACGTCCAGGTCTCCCTGTGCCAGCCCGGTGCTGCATCGAGCCTGGTTTGGGAGCTGAGGCATCGAAAATTCACAGAATCATAGAACAGCCCAGGCTGGAAGGGACCAGAGACAAGTTTAATTGAAAGATATTAACGAAAATTATTTCTGTGAACAACAAGTCTTTCTAAATTCTCATTTGTGGGATTTAATTCTGGCTCTGCAGCCATGTGATCATTTTCCTTCTGTGGCCCGAGACCGTCCCTGCTCCGCTGCGATCCAGCCCTCCATCCTACAAGGTCTTTCTCTGAAGAATGCCCCCCGAGCTCTATGGAATTAAATGCCCCGGAGGCTTACCAGAAATAGGCCCAGAGCTGTTATTATGCGGCTGCTTTGAAAGGTTCATTACAATAATAAAACGTAGCTGACCTGTCCTGCTGATGTCGTCTTTCCATAAACAGCGAGGCTTGTTACTAACACCCAGCACCACGTGATTTTAATGCTAAGAAGGAGAAATAAATTGCAGGCATCCCCCCTCGTGCTGTGCTTGTCATGAGGAAATGAAGGGGAACCTTCCCGAGGCCCCCCGTGGTCTGCCAGAGAAAGCAGGGACCGAAGGTGGTGCTTTTTCTCCCCGTCATCATGCCAGCCTGTGCCGCAGGGTGTCTTCTGCCTTGGGTGTGAGGCCCTATTCACTGCTGGTGTGCACATAGAAATCCTCACAACAGAAATAACTCCTTCTGCATGCAAAGGAATGAGAGTAACAATGAAAATAATAACAGGTCATTTTGATTCCTTTCCTGTATACTTTTGCGAAGGAAAGTGGTATATTACCCTAAGTGCATGCTGCACTTTACATGTACCCAGGCTAGGCTGAATTCTTCTCATTTCAATTGTAAACTTTGGGCTTTGCCTGTTTCTTCTTTGTTGTTCTTTTACTGTATGTACCCATTTTCCAAACGCAGCCCGCATAGCTGCTGCATATGAAAACCAGCAGCAGCAGAAAGCACTGAGAATATGTCTTTCATTTCCCCCTATAAGTATTGATAATCATGTTAGTATTCATGCGCAAGCTTTTTTCACTCTGCTGGGCCAAGAAGTACAAAAGCCAGGTACAGTTCCTGCTCTCGGGAGGTTGTTTTCTTTTTTCCTTGTTTTACCATTTTTGTTATTTAGCACAGTCAGAGTCGTATCATATCAAAGGCAGGATTTTCAAGACCACGCTAGTTTTCATGGGAGCTGGGTATCCAGATCCCCTCAGCACTTTGAAATGTCAGGCTGAACATTCCAGCAGCTCCTTCCTCTAAGGAAATTGTTATATTTATTAATGCAAGTAAAGTCCCCACAGGTGCGATGAGAGGACTAACACACAAACAACTCTGAACCGGCACTCTCAGGGGAGCGCAGTGCATGGAGCAGAGGGGAAATCAGCCCAATTCATTCCTCTTCCCATAAAAGTCCAGGTTCTGTATCACATTTTCCCCTCCATCGGCTCCTGCCGTCAGGCAGAGCAGGGCACCGACACCCAACGGTGACAGGGGCAAACGGGGTCTCCTTTCCCTGCCTGCAGCTGCAGAGCACTGCCGAGGAGCGCAGCGCTGTAAAATCCAGGCTCGCCTTCACCCGCGGGCTCTGCGGCCTCCTTCCGCTGCCGGGGGGTGGGAGAGCAGCCCCGCAGCCGCGGGAGACGCGGAGACAGCGGGTGCAGGAGCAGGCTCCCACAGAGACATGATTCACATCCTGAGGAAGGGACCTCATCCTCCCACCAGGCAACGGAGGAGCTGCTTTGTGGAAGGGAAGGCGCCGAGCACGCCGCAGGGCTGCCGCTCGCGCCGGGAAATGTGTGAGCAGAGAGCCTGGCGTGAGGCTGCGGGGTCGGGACTGCAGGAGACGAGTAACACAAGCCCTTTCCAACAAAAAGCCTGAGCCACAACTAACAAACTGCAGGGGTTCAGGTCAGAAACCCGCTGCAATTGCACAGCCCGGTGAGTTGCACCAAGGCACGCTGCAACGGGGCTGCGGTGCCGGCCGGCTCCAGCCCTGCAGGGGCTCGCTCTGCACCAGGGTGGGAGAGTCAGCCCCAAAGTCCAGCAAAGAGGCAGCATCCCAAAAGACAAGGTAAATTCTCCCCGTTTCCTCAGCAAGCTCTGCTTCCACACGTGCAGGAGCCCCTCACGCTGCTGGCGTGGCCGGGACGTGTGCAGGAGCTGCCGTCCCGGAGCAGCGGCTCGCGTGGGAGCACAGGCGAGCTCCTGGCAAACGCGCTGCAGCCTCCAGCCTTGCACTGATGTAGGGATGCTGCTCCCTTGGTGCCCACATTGGCTTTCTCTAAAGAATTCAAAGAAGCTGGAGAACAGATTTTCTCTTTTTTTCAGCATTTGTTTCTTAGGGACCTAAATCCGCCGCAGGAAACAGGTGGAGGAAGAGTTAAACTCTAATTAAATATAAAGGTGTCTCAGCAGCACTCAGCAGCCTCCGCCTCCGTTTGCAGATGCTGCCTCACCCCCGCAGCGTGCCGGGAGGGCCGAGGCAGGGACAGGGGGACCCTGGAGCAGGGACAGGGAGACCCTGGAGCAGGGACCTCCCTGCGGGTGCAGCCAAGCGGCGATTGCTCCGTGAGCAGCAAGTCTCAGCTCTGGCTCTTACGCCGTGCATCTCCCCGTGCCTCCTTGCAGCTCTGCGGGGCTCGTGTGAAGCTTTCTGAGGACACGCCTGAGCACGCTTAAAGCTCACAGGAGCAGCAGGCTGGATGCAGGCTGGTGGGGTCTCCCAGTGCTGCGGGTGCATGCTGCGGCAGCAGCACGGTTCCTTTGCGTCCAGGAGGTATAAGTAAAGTTTTAAAAGGGCGGGTAGACAGACAGACAGATATACGCACACACACACTTGGAGGAAAGCCCTGGTCCCACCAAACTTTGGAAAAGCTTCTTGCTGCTCACAGCAGTTGATTCTTCAGGCCCGGGGGCAGAGGCTGCCCGGGCGGTACCGGGAGGGCAGTGCGGCCGCAGTAACA
>NW_009218106.1:293-952 GCF_000690835.1 Fulmarus glacialis | reverse complement strand
GGTCGGCGTGGGCAGGTTTTCCCTGTTTCCTTTGCCCCTGGAAGTTGTTTCGTGTTCCCCTGTCGTCGAACAAGACCCTCCCGGCGCCGACTTCGGTGTTTCTTCACTGACCAAGGTTTTACCTATACCAAAATATAATCAAAGGCATGATTTTAAACTTGGGGTTTTTTTGACACTGGCTGACAAACTCTTCAGCTTTTACTTAGTTTATCTGGTTAAAGCAAAAAAATCTAAAACCAGGTCAAGGCAGTCATTAGTGGTCCTGTTCTCTTTGTTCTGCTTTAATTAAGTTAGTTTTTAAGCCGATTCAAAACTAAATGTGCAATCCTTATTGGCAAAACCTTAGCAAGAGGAATGTCAGGAGCTGAATTTCCGTCACCGCATGTTGCGGCATCCTGTTCTCTGGTCAGAACTGACCCCCACAGAGCTGCTTGATTTTGAGTTATGGAAGGTGAACAAGGAATGTCAGCGGCCAAATTTTATCTCAAATTACAATGTATTGGGGAGGTATATGCACATTAAAAGGCTATTTTTTGTTTAGGCTAACTCTAGGCTTTTATATTCTTCTAACTTAACAGTCCTCTCACAACCTGACAAGATCTAACTCATAACTGCCAAAGAGAGGGAAGGAATAAATTAAATAAAACACTGAGCCAAGT
>NW_009218106.1:0-215 GCF_000690835.1 Fulmarus glacialis | reverse complement strand
CCCCCCCGCGGCGCGGGGGCCGGGGCCCGCCCCCTGCCGCACCGCGTCACTTGGTTTACTGAGAAAAACTGCCGAAGCGCGGCCCTCAGAGGACGGCCTCGGGCACGCGTTTCCACTCTTCTGTGGAAATCCTGACAGGAAAGGAGAAAACTGCGGGCTCCGCGGGGACCCGCCCATTTCCTTGCAGGTGGGTGGGGGGCCGCGGCGGCTGGCGG
>NW_009218105.1:0-4062 GCF_000690835.1 Fulmarus glacialis | reverse complement strand
TGCCAGGTTAAACCACGACAAACATCTCCTTGTTACACAGTACATAAGGCCAGGGTTTTAGGATAACAGATCTATCTCTTTTCCTTTTTCCTTCTTTTTCAAAAATAATTTGAAAGCATATCTGTTCTCATGATTTATTCAGAAGTGAAACATAAACTAAAAGTGAAATCCAAACAAAAAATTTATTTGTCTCAGGGACAGAAATAGATCTCCTAAATATTAGATGAACCTCTATTGTCATGCTTCTGACCTTACTGAATAGCTTTTTCTTGATGGAAGTCTGTCTGCTGGGAGTCTGTCCACATACTGTATGCATTTGCTGGTAAGCTTTTGCATTCTTGCTAGAGATTTTTTTAGTCAGAAAGTCTACCCTTCTCAATTCTTAGCAATCTTAAACCTCAAGAAGAGTCTCACAGTCGTCCTGAGCCTTCCATTGCTCAGACATTTTTCCCAGAGATTCCAGTTCTAATTAAAGCCTTTGTGTGCAGTTAATAGAGAAACAGTGAGAGCAGACTTGTAAAAGCATTTCTTAATATTTAGTGCTTTCACCTTCTATGGTGCTGGACAGTTACAGGTACAAGAAAAAATCAAAATCATTAATGGAGCTGATTGCTCTTCAGAATCTTGATCTGTTTTTCCTCCTTGTCATAATGATCCATCCCTTGTTTAGGAAGCAATATCCCTAAATGTTTCCACTGGGGAAATCAAAGGCTCCACTCCAACCTCTGAATTTATACAGAATATCATTTCAAGTCAATGGCCCAGTCAAAAACCCATAGATCCAGGAGGATGAGTCATTCATCATTAATGACTCTTGATTGTTCTATCACCTTTTCTCAGTCTTTTTATTTGGTGCCAAACTTATACTACAAAATTGTTGCACCAAAACCCAAAGGTAATTTTAACATGATGTAGAAATAACAAATGAAGGTCACAACAAAATGTACAGCCTCTAAACCAAGATGGAATTCACAATCTGACAAATAATATTCCCAAACTCCTCAACTTTTCTTTTTTTTTTAAGCTATATTTTCCTTAAATTTGGTATTTAATTTCAAATTCTTTTTTCATATGTTTTCCCTGAGCAGAAAACATTATTCATAATACTCAAATCTGAACTGAACTTCTGAACCCATAATGTTACTATTTTGAAGGTATAAAAATTAATCCCTTGTTGACTTGTACAATATTAATATTATGGGTCAAAAATATAGGAAATTCAGGTAAGACAATTCAATATTAATGGTATGAATTACTTTCATTAAAATACTACTTCAGAAAGAACAAGGTTTATTTCACTTAGTTTTAATTGGAAGCAGTAAAATTTTTTATAAATTTACAATATTGTTCCTCTTGAAGAGCTTTATCATGTTGCATTTAAACTGGAGTCAAGATTTCTTCTAGGATGGAGAACATTGCTCAGTAATGATTTTAACAGGCATACATTTGATAAAAATAGAATGAAAGTTAGCCCTTCTTTATGTAGATTTTTTCCCTCTTGTTTTTTAGTATCACAGAAATATATACCATTATGGTGTATATGGAGGACTGTATCTTCATTGTCTGTGAATTAATCTCACAGAGCCTGAAAACTGGTTTGTCAACTAAAATGTACATTCATATTCCATACATCCATAAGCATTGTATAATTTACTTAAAAGATCATCTGACATTGCAAATTAAAAAAAATTATAGACCTTATTTCCTTTTCCTAGACACCTTTGGTAGTTTTCAAGACCAATGTAAAACTGATGTAAAGATCTACATAAACAAGATCATGGTTGCCTCTCTTTCACATCCACTTTCTATCAATGAAAAGCATTGCATGGAATATCTGACTATACATGTCACTGTACAATATATTAGATCCTTAAAATTATTGGTGGCAGCATAAATTCAGATGGATAGTCTTCTGTTTTAAAACAAAATGAAAAAAACCTACTGTACTTAATGTTCAGCTTTCAAGCTGTAGCCTTTTTCAAAATAATAATTTTTTGGTGTTTGAGGACAACATTATAATTGGCTCATTCACTGTATGAGAGCAATATTATCTCATTAGCATAGTTTCAACATAGAACATTTTTAGGTGTGTATATAAACAAAAATTTCTGTGGATTTTTAGTGAAGGATTTGTTAAAGTTGTAAGAATCATCTGGAAGAAATAAACTTAATGATAATTAATAGCTGGGTCTAAGGTGAATTGCAATAGAGGAAAAATTGATACTAACTTTTCTTTTTCCTCCTGGATCTTAAATGCCAATTGTTTACATACAAACCACTGGCACTAGCCACTGCTTGTTAAACACGCTTGGGGCTTGTTTGACATTTTTCTTAGCTCCCATAGTGTTGCAGATCATTGCTTTTGAATAGACAATTCTTAAGTAACTTTTATCACTTTGCAAAAAAAGCAGATTCAGTTAATATCTATACTTCATCAATCATGCGAAAGAGCTTTTCAAGCTCACTAGAAATGTTGTTTCATTGTCAGGGTAGAAGAATTGTGTGGCATATAAAAGAATGGAAAGTTCCGTAAGTCAGTTAAACTCTTACCAATATAAATTTTGCTGGGGCATACTAACAAAATCTGTAAGTATGCCAATTACTTGATTAAATAAACAATCCTGAAATAACTAAAAAAATATTTCTTGCATATAACTTGAATTATGTGAGGTTTTTGACACTTATGGGAAACACTTTGTAACTTATTATCACAACCACTAAAGAGATTGATAAATTACATTAAGCTCCTAGAAAGGATTATAAATAAGAACAAATTTTCTACAAAGCAAAGATCCTGATTCTCCTCTTTCCTCTGATATAGATAATGAATTATTCCATGCATTTCAGTGGAGTTACTTCAGTGTAAAAAAAGAAAAAAAGGGACAAAATTTAAAAAAAAGAAAAGGGAGAAAAAGGAGGGAAAAAAGAGGAAAGGCAAGGGAAGGGAAGAGAAGGGAAGGGAAGGGAAGGGAAGGGAAGGCAAGGCAAGGGAAGGCAAGGCAAGGGAAAAACCAATGTGGGTGACAGTTCAGCTGATTCAGACTGATGTTGGTTGAGAGCTCTTTCTAGTCAAATGCGATACCTATGAGGCAAGGCATATTATTACTATTGATTCTTATCAGTACCATCTTCACTGAAAACTATTGCTATATCCAGGAAAGACAGTTTCCCAAAGCTATATGTGGCCTGCCATTTCTGTGCAAAACTATTCTTTACAAAGAAGAGAGTTCCTTGCAATAAGACCCAATTCAGCACCAAACAAGTTTTGTCCAAAAAAAACATGGTAAGAAGGGAGGAGAAGGAGGAGAGAATGAAAAAGTAATACTTCCTGTAAGACATATGAAGAAGCATTGCACTTATTTTAATCCTGTAGTGGTTGGATTTCCAACATCTAACAGACTGACTGAGTTAGTGATTCAGATTTTATTAGAAATTGAGGCATTTCACCCTATTCCAAAAAAACTGATACTGCATTCATAGAGGTTAAGGTCATCATGAGAAAAGTTTTTCTCATTAAACTACTTACTGGAACCTAATGAGTATGCATCCAGGGATTAAAAAAAAAAAAAAAAAAAAAATTAAAAAATCACTGTCCTGGAATAAAAGACTAATACACATACAGGGGAAAAAAAATCCTGAGCACTCAGAACAACCCATGCAGAATCTTTGGGTTTTTCAAGTGCCTCATGATTCTACTTTTCTGAAACAAAACACTTTTCTAATGTGTTTTTTAGTCGGTTTTAGTTGTTTTACAAATTTCCTGATGAAGTTATCTTCAAGCTATTTGAAACACTTTGCTCTGAATAACTGTAAATTTAAATGGAATTAGATCTCTTATCCTAAATGGTATAAATAAAGCAGTCAGAAACTCTTCATGAAACACAAGAGAGCATGGCTACAAATGACTGAGAATGTCTAGTATATATTTAAAAAAAAAGAAAAAAACAAACAAAAAACCAAAGCAAACAGAAAACCAAATCAAAAACCTTCCTTTTGGCTGTCAGACACCTCATAGAATCATAGAATCAAAGATTTATTAAGGTTGGAAAAGATCTCTAAGAT
>NW_009218104.1:0-2700 GCF_000690835.1 Fulmarus glacialis | reverse complement strand
AAAAAAAAAAAAAGCATCCCTGTATTTATTGATGAGAGTAAACCGGGAAAATAAATATTCCAGTTAGAAATGGGAAAAAAACCCCACCCATCATATTGCTTCTGAGTGTTTTTTTTAAAAATTTCTAGAAAAGTCTAGAGACAATTCAGGAAATACAAACCAAGGAACTCCAAAGCCTTCCCGACCTTGTAGGGCTCTGAACGGCACGTACGCGGCAGTCTGAAAGTACTGGGTCTGAGCTATTTCTCAAATTACTGTTATTATTCCGCGGATGGGAGCTGATGACGTGCCCATTGGAGCCTGTTCTGCGGGGGCCGAAGGGCCCCCCTGGCACCCACCCCCCTCGATCTGCCTACCCGCAGGCTGCCGCCGTCCGGCCAGCACCTCTGCCCGGCTTTGGCCGCCTCGCTCATTCCCTCCTGAAAGCCGTAATTTCTCTCTGAGTAAGTGAGCTCATAGAGAATACACTTTTTTGACATGAAATTTCTTCTCTTGTATGCATCTATCAGAATAATTTACCAAGAGAAAACTATCTTTGCTATCAAATTTGCATCAGTATTTTAGTCCTGAAATTATCTAGCTCGTAGCCATTGCAACGCCTTGTTCTTGTCTACAGAACTGAAGAGCCTTTCTCCCTCCCCTGAGCTCTCTGCCTTCCCTTGGATGAAATCTGGGAGGCTTTCACAACAAAGCCGGTTTTTCTAAGCTTAGAAATCATTCTGGTAGCTTCCTTCTGGCACCCCTTTAGATAGATCATCTTTTGCTATAAGCCAAAAAACCTGCAAACTATTTCATTTCAAAAATATCATCTTATTGTCTATTAATGACTGCTATAATCCTGTTTTTCTTTGTAACCTCTTTGAGACTTGCCTAGACTTTGTAGAGCAAACCTGCTGAGGCATAGCCTGTAATTGCTTCTGTCTGGTGTTGAACATTCCAGGTTTTTTTAACTATATATACTTTGGGTTTACATTTTAATGTAAAAGCAGTTGCTAATGGTTAATACTCCCAGTTTTTCTCCCTGATTCGCCGGCAAGCTCGAGTGGATTAGGCTCACCACCAGCACCACACCGATTTCTGCAGTGCCATGGTTGAGCTGGTCTCATTTCCACGACAGCGCTAGCTCAGCAGCTCAGTAACAAGCCCTCGGTATAAAAGCCTCTTCCTTCTCGAATGGCTGAACATTCGTATAACAGGAGGAGGTTTTATTCATAGACAATGGTGCCACCAGTGTGCTAGCTCGTCACTGCACGTGGTAGGATTGCATCGGCCAAATAACACCCCTTCCCGAGAACACGCTTGGTGTCCAGAGGCTCTCGCGTCCCGTTTGTCACCCCCAGGCTGGGAAGCCTCTGCCTCTGAAATAGGTGTTGAAAGTTGCCCAGATGTCCTCTCCTTCTCTGTCTGGTATTTGTGGAAACCTCTAGGGTTGGCTCCTACGCTGATTAGCTAACGGCTAGACAGAAATCAATGTTGAAGTGAACACAGAACTAACCATGTTGGTTATTAAGGAACTCCGATGCTCTCAGCAGAGTTTGCATGCACAGTCAGTGCAGTTAAGGCATCGCTTCAGAAGGGACTAATGCATCTGGCAGCACTGCAGTAACATGTTTACATTTCTTGATTTCACTCTTTGATATCTGAAATTTAATTCCTATTTTATTTATACTTTACTACATGGTACCAAATGGGTTATTTCCATTAAAAAAACCCCAGACATTTCTATAATAAACTGATTTCTTATTGGCCAATTGTTTTCTTGGCTGTCACAGGAAACATTAACACCTCTTCAGATTTTTTTTTTTTTTTCTCTGGAGGATACCTTGTTCCTCACACTTTTGTAATGGGCTTTGTGCACTTTATTACATGTGCTGGGATTTTGTTCGCAGACCCTATAAAATTTCTCCAGGGGTGATGGTGATGATAATATAATTCAAAGACAACATAATGTAGTTTGTTAAACTATCTTCAGTTTGTTATAAAATGAAGAGACTGAGTTTTTCAAAATCACTTCCAAAATACCAGTCTTTGGACTGAAGTCCTGCTCTGGACTTCCACCACGTGGCATCTCCCTCAAATTTTGGCAGTTCCAGCCTGAAATGACTCTGCGTGAGTGCTTCTGGCTTTGTGAGCTGAGACAACAAGACTTGGGTATTTTGCTTCCTCTTAAATACTTTGGTGCATTGCCGTCTTCAGGGAATTAAAGATTTGCTTCTTCTGACATCCCAGTCTATTTTGGGGAAGATGCCGCTCTTCAGTTGCCAGCTCCTTTATATGCTCAGATTTTTTTAAAAAATGCTTGGAGTTACCCCCATAAAGACTATACAAACGGGAGGCCTCTTCCTTGTATTTATAATGCATTTAAACACAGGTTAGTATATGCAAAATGGCATGAACTCTACCTTAGGGCAGATTCCTAAATAGCCTTAACTTCAAGCTGGGCTCTTAATTGCGAGCGTGTAATTCTGGTGGCCAGAGGTCGCACACTGGCTGTCAGCCGGGGCCGTCTGACTGCAAGGGTAAGCAAGGGAAATACTGGGAGAGTTGCAGGCAGTTAGTTTTATACTTTAATTACCGTCTTCTCTGCTGGTTTTCCCCATGATCCTTACGATGGCTGTGGTTTCCTTTGACTGTGCATCCTGCAGATTTTTTTGTATCCTCTGTTTCAAGCAGAACTTCAAAAGAAACTCCCGAGACTGC
>NW_009218103.1:625-854 GCF_000690835.1 Fulmarus glacialis | reverse complement strand
TGCAAAAGCAAAGCGGAGGGTGGAGACGCCCCTCGGAGCCGCCCTGCCCCACGGGGGCCCGAGCCCGCCTGCAGGGACCCGTGCACAGCAAATAAAGAAACCACATTTAAATCGCCTGCTAACCCAGGAATCGGTGACAAAGGAGAGAGAAGTTTGAAAGACTCGTTTGTTTGCACCGTTAACCTTTTTAACGGCCTCCCTCCAATAACAATCGTTCCCACCGTTAGAC
>NW_009218103.1:0-410 GCF_000690835.1 Fulmarus glacialis | reverse complement strand
TAGTCTGCGCCTGCGACCCACGCGGGTACCTTCCAGCTGGCCCTACGGGCAGTCGGGGATGCTTTTGGGTTGGTTTTGTCCCGTTTGTTTCCGGCTCGTACCCTGCAACCTGGGCGAAGGGCGCACGGTCTCCTCGTGCATGGTGCCGTGCCGGCGCCCTGAGCGAGCGCTGCTCAGCACGCAGTTCGGAAAAGATGTTGCGTGGTCCAGACTCCAGCGTTTTGCTCGCCAGGCTGTCCCCGTAAAAGCTGTGACGGGGGGGGGGTGTGCGCGGGGCCGTTCAGTATTGCCTGCGTCGGGTTGCCAGACCAGAACGAGCTGTCCTGATCGTCGTGCCGTAATAACCAGGGCCGTCTGTTTCCAGCTGGAAATAGCCTATGCTGTGCTAGGCCAGGCAGCGCGCTGCCCGC
>NW_009218102.1:35396-45807 GCF_000690835.1 Fulmarus glacialis | reverse complement strand
GGTCTTTTCCCACCTAAACAATTCTATGATTCTGTGATTATATGATAATTATTTTATCTGCATACCACCCTTCAGGTGTACTTTCAATACCTCTTTGTAAGAAAACCTTTCACATTGAGGTAACTATTTAAAAACATCGTGAGATTCACAGTGAAATCGTGAGAGCTGACAACACTGATACATAGCATGCTTCAAGTGAAGTCTGCTATCAGTCTGCTATTGCACAACGGTCCCACGCGTTAGGGACGGTCAGCCAGAGGTGACGTTTGAAGACACTGTGATTTTTCTCCAGCAGGAGCAAATACATAGTTTCTTTCATGCTCTAAGATAAACATTTCACTTATTAATGTGTCTCACAGAATTTACAACTGCTGCATCAGCAGAGATAAAATGCAGCAATCATGGACTAAAATATTGCATCTCCTGTAATAGGGTTTGGGATAGCACATTTACTAATTTTTCTTTTCTATTTATCTTGGGAGATGCAAATACTCCACAGCATCTGAGTTTGCAAATCTTTACTATGACTGTTTGTAAGAGCAAATGAAGCACTGGGCCCTTACCAAGTTCAAATATTTCCTTCAGAATTAGTCCTACCGCTGCAATCTGTGAACACTGGAGCTTGGGAAAAAAAGGCAACTTTAAGCCCTGGCAATTTGACTTTGAATTCAAGTATAATGAGGCAGAACAAAAAAAACAGGTTTGAGGAACAGCTAGTAAAAGGCATAAGAACTACTAATCCTTCTGGAAAAAACATCAGAAGGAGGAAATCTGCCAGAAGTCCAGGAAGATGATCAAAGTATAAAGTCTCTGAGAAGTCTCTGATAAAAGTCTCAGAGAAGTCAGGGGTATTCTAGGAAAAGAACCTAAAATAAATCTTCTGTACACACAGTTACTTTGGAGGAGTTTGGGGAGGTTCCCACACTGGAAACCTTCCTTCCAGGAGATTTATCGGATGCTCTTTTTCAAACTGAAATAGAGATAGCAAAGTTCATGGAATAAATAGACAAAATGAATGATAATGTATCAGAAGGATCAACAGGAACAGATAGGCCAGAGAGTTTTAAAGGAATTCAAGGATGAAGTATTCGACGTTTCAACAGCACTGCTAACCTCTTGTTAAAATTGCCTTGGTACCAGAGGCTGGGAGATAGTTAATTTGATACCAGTTTTCAAAGAGTTCAGAGGAGAAAGAAGGAACTGCAGAACAGTAAGTTGATGGCTGTATTGAGCAAAGTGATGGAAATTTTGAATTAGCGGCCACATTGGAAAACATGACATAAATATTGGGAACAGTCAGCATGGATTTTAGAAAAACAGAAATTATGATTCAGTAGAATAGCTCTGAAAATGCTCAGACAAAATTATTTCTTTTTTTTTTTTTGTCATCTAATGGATAACTCAGCTGTGGAACTCTCTACCTCAGGACATTGTGGATACTGAAATTTTTCAAGAATCAGCTGGACAAATTAATTGAGGAAGGAAAAATTCATGAAATCTCACTAAGTATAAAGATACCTCCACTGAACTGCAGATTGTTTGAGACTGGCAGAATGCCCCGGGGAAGCGCTGCTGCGTCTTTGCGCTGTGCTTGCTCTCTTCTGCTGCCCGCTGCTGGGGACAGGGTGTGGGGAGGTGGGAGTGAGGACAATGGTACGGGGAGAAACGGCTGACCTAGTGCACCTGGATTTGTATTGTTATGTTCTTCTGAGCTTTTCAATTACACTGTCTCCCTCAGTTATCCACACACAGATATGTGGAGGACCAGAACAGTAAAGATACTTGGGTTACCCATTCCAGCTGATTTTCAAAGGAAAATTAAACAGTCAAATAGTGGTAGGCACCTAAATAATATATACTCATTTACTGTCAAAAGAAATTCTTTTCCTTTAAAAAATAGCATCAGCAGTGGCATTTATTCAAATTGAAGCTTACAGACCTTATCTCCAAGTGATATAGAGTCTATTACTAAGAAGTTATGTATCAGCAAAGGGCTGTTGCTTCGTAGAGGTTAGATGCATTATTGCAAGTGACAGGGCTGTGACAACGCAGCACTCCTGCCTACCGGCACTGGAGGAGGGATGTCCCTGCGGGACCCTTCTCACCATCGAGGTGAGCGAGGCAGTGAGGTGTCTCTTGGTTCGTGCACTTTGAAACAAAAAGAATTAAAATGCAATGTAAACAGAAACTGTTAGAGAAGTCTTTAGCACTTTAGCACACTTCAGGATTTTGATGCATTAATAATACAAACTAAGGATACTTAGGGGGGCCTGGGCCCCAAATGTATAGGCATGTTAAGCATTCAGATTCAGATAAAACCCTGCAAACCCTAAATAAAGCTAACTAAACCCAGATCCCAACAGGAAGATTTGAGGTTTTGAAAAAATATGCGGCTGCAGCTCACTAGAAAGGCAAAGCAAGAATGTATCTGAGTGACTGACAGGACCAAGGGAGCGATCAGCCTGCAAACGTTGCTGACATGTTCAAGGAGGAAGACAACAGGCAGGAGATGACAGAGAAATACGTGCAGGAACCACGTGGAAACGTGACTGAGAAGTGGGACAATTCATTGCAGAGAGGTTAGAGAGGTAACATTTAAACAGAAAGACGAGAGAACAGAATGGAAGACTGAGAAGAAAGAGAAGAGAGCTCAGGAGCACTTCCCAAAGTTGGGAAGACCATCAGATGCCACCTCTTATCCCCCCTCCCATACTTTAGATTTGTTCACTGTAGTCCCTCTTAAATTTTTTACATCTTGCGTCCTCACCAGTGCATAGGTGTTCACACCGAAACCAGGGCAAACTGTTCATTTTTATGTCCCCATTCAGCTCCTTCGGAGGGATGGACATCTGGCTGCAATAACTGTGGAAGCGTGGAAGCTGCAGCCAGCCAATGTTCCTACCTGCCTAATTCAATATAAGGGCACATTACAATTGTACTCATTGTCTTATAGTGCAGTTTTGGATTAAAATCAAGGTATTCTTGCAATGCTCCGTGGGATACCAGCACTCCTCCCAGTAAATTGCCTTCCCAGGAAATTTCTCCAGAGATTTCCGCTGTAAAGATGGGGACAGTCATCTTCAGCCATCTGGACAGCAGTCAGGTGAATGCTCATCTACCAATCTTGTGATTAAATGGACTGTTACTCACAGACAAGACTTTTTTGGTACTGATGTGCCTGTACAAGGAGTGGAAATAGGAGGATCCTGATTTGTTGAGTCTAAATCATGGTGTTTTAGCTGGGTGACATCCGTGAGACACAAATGAATTGAGTCTTCAGCAGGCATTCATTCACATTGGAGGCTGCACAGGTGTCTTCTCCTTCACAGATATGATATAGGTACTCAAAATAATTAATAGTGGCACACATCTCTGAGAGAGAGGTTTTATCCCTTCCCCAGTTCAGATAAGTATGTTGGAAAATGTTGAATGTTGGATATAATCTGTCAACAGTGCATTGTCAACAATGTATAAAACCCATCCATTGTGTGTTGTGTGGAAAGAGGGTTGGCAGATGGAAAAAAATACTCTGAGCAACAGGTGGTAGGTGACATAACTGTCTGAGCAGTGATAACCTTAATCTAATTAGTTTCCTAATCAAGATTAAGATGACACCAAAGGTGTGAGAGAAGGTGAAGAAGAAACCTGTAATCTATAAAGCAAATATAAGATGATGAAAGACATGCTGATGGGTGAGATGCAGGAGAGGCAGGAAATCACAAGAAAAATTACTGGATGTCTTGTCAATATGAAAACAAACTAGTCAGACCTTGCATCAGCAAACATGCACAGAACAAGCAAAAGCAGGCTATATGACAGACTTTTAAACCATTATATGGATAACTGAGTGACTAGGAAGGGTCAGCAAATTAAGCAAAATTGTTAAGAATAATTTTAAAAGTATACAGGCATTTGATGAGAATGAATGTTGTTACCATTCAAACACAGTCAGAGATCTCCAAGTTTCTGCTGGAGTATGAGAAATGGAAAGATAAGTGAAAGGAGAGGCTGAGGGATATCTAAATGAAATTTTTGCCCCAAGCCATGCCTGCAGTAGAAGCTTTTAAGAGGACCATATCCAGCCTTGCCCTTCCCCTAGGACCTGTGTACATTTAGCTGCCCTTGCCATGCTGGGTTTTTTACATAGAAAGCTGTCCCAGCAAAACTGCTCCATCGGCACCCTGTGAAACCAGCTACTGATCAGCTTAAATCTCTGCAGTTGCATCAGCTGAGCTCTCCTCTCTCTCTTATATATGGGACAGATGATCTGTTTTATGCAGCTCCTATAACTGCTACAGCATCTGCCTGTGCAGCACTGAGAAGGGGTACACGCAGAAGGCACAGAGCATGGACATTGCCAACTTGCTACAGGCATTTGCTTTCCAGCTGCAAGTGCTGGAGCGCAGCACGTGTTTATGGACCAAACCTCGGCAGGTGGGACCGGGCCAGGGGGGCACATCTGGAAGACGCAGCAGGGGCTGCAGAGCATTTGTGTGTGGGAAGTGGTGTTTCTAGAGCCGTGTGCTGGCAAACTTGGCAAGAAAAATCAGTTGCAGATAAACCTCAAATTACATCTTTTCTACCTTTGATGAAAATGCACTTTATGTTCAAGGGATTCTCAGTAACAGCAACGCACTTAGAGTTTTTCTCAGAAATGTTTCTAGGTTGTGTTCGGTCGGTAGAGCTCACAATGATCGGCCTGAATATTTGAAATGTTCCCACTGACCTGCTGCACTCTTTATTGGCAAAAAAAGTTTCAGATAAAATGTTTCACTCAGTACTGCCAAAAATAAGAGGTACTTTGACACTGGTAAGAGGGAAGGCATTAGCTGGCAGCCCTCACTGGCAAAGGATGTAGGGCCAGCAAATCTTATTGAAAGAAGCTGAAATCCAAGTAAGTGAGGCCATTAGTGGGTCTTTCTGCACAAGACTGTGAGTATGGCTTTGCATAGCATCTGCCAGAAAGATCTGCTCACTGTCAGATCTGGCTGGTTAGATTCAATAGGAATGATTACATTTTTTAGGTTTGGTTCTGACTGGACACAAGGACATTATTACAGAAATAATGGTTTGCTTAAGCAGAAGGAAAAAAACCTACTTTTTTTTATTGGTAAAATAAGGATGATTATTTGCCCTGCTTATCATAGCCGTGCTAGGCAGAAGCAAGGTACCTCCAAGCTGATACAGGGACATCACAGAAGTCCCAAAGTCACACAAGGGAAAGCTCCAAAGAACCAGTCTTTAATTGTGCCTTTTAACTAATTCATGCATTCATTTTCAGGAGTACGTAAGTTAACACATGACAACATAATTCTGGGATACACAAGTTACTTCCACCAAATTTGTATCAGCACTTTATTATCTTGTTCCCATGGTTACACTATTAGTACAATTTAACATGGCATTTTCTTGCTAACCAAAAATAATTCTAGCAATGAACCCAAATAAAAATACTTTGTTCTTATTGTCCGGTTTAACCACTGGGCAAGGTCAGTATAACTTCTCTGGTCAGTGAGGTAGCTCTTATCAGTATACCAACAGCTGAGATTACTTTCATCTGGCACTGTGAGATGTCCATTTCTCTAGTCTTGGGTTTCTGCAAAGCTGGAAAGAGTTGCATCTGCACAGGGTCAAGAAACTTGATGCAATGGATTCATTGAATTGCAGTATGTCATTAGTTACCATTCAAACCGGGATTCCACTCCATATGCACAGACGTGTCGACAGGAAGCTTTCCTGTTAGTGGACGCATTTGTGAATCAGCATGGATGTTGCATAGGCACAAATGAGCCTCTCCAGAGTGGTCTGGTGAGATTCATTTTTAAAAAGGCAGCACTGCAAACAAGAATGTTTCTTCAGAGCAGCATGGTCGGAATGGGCGAGTAGCCATACCAGTTGTGCTCCAAGGAGCCCAAAATGCTCTTTGCATCTGCGGCTTGGTCTGCTTTTCAGGCTTGACTAAGAATAAAGTTCACTGTTGTCTAAGCTGGTAATGTTTCGATGGATGTGAATCAAATATTTATATTATTAAGGCTGTATGGTATATCTTTATGTTGTACTCATGAACTGAGATGGGAAACATTATTCTCATAGTAGAAAGGCTAAGAGGAAAGACTGACTGATTTTGAGGGGCTCAACACCAAGGTAGCTGGGTGCTGAGCAGCTGAGTGCCTCACCAGCAGCCCTCTCCATACACTTTGAGTTACTTTGTGCTGTTCCTGAATAGACAGTATTTGCCTTGCTTGGGTGCTATAAGCGAACTGTTAGCACATTTTTATGAACCTGATGGACTTATTCAGGGACCTTGAGATGTCAAATGCCAGTTTTCAAGGACAAACATTATACAACATTTTAAACCATGCAAAATTAGAAGTGCAAAGTGTTGGCTGCTATTCCTGCGTGAATTACAGGTTGTCTCTGCAATCTTTATTTTTCTTTTGGGCTTAGTGAGAGTCAAATTGTGACATGGTATTGTGTCTCCAATCCCAAAAAAACAGAGTCCATGAAGATTGCTACTGTACAGGTTTTAAGGAATTTTGATCCATGGGTTTTACTGTCCTTGTATTTGATGTCTAAGGAGTTCCGTAGTATCTTGGTGGACTTTCCTGTTCATTTCTGGAGTCCCTGTGTTTCCCCTGAACCAGGCACTCTAACCTCTCCTTTCCTTCATACAGCCTGAACTTGGACTTTTGGAGAGAATTATAGAACTGTTTTCCATATGTCCATGTCTTCATCATCATGGTCAGGGACTTTGTCAGCAGGTTGAAGAAGGTGCCTCCCCAAACTAAAGTTTTCTAAAGAAACTGTCATGAACTCCGAAGTAAATTTGATTTACTTCCAATACACTCATTTGGAATAGGTCAGAAGCTCTCAGCCCTGTCACTTTTTAGTACCACTTTCCAATGCAAATAGTCCTTTGAGACTGAGAAATGAATTCACTGGTAATAGAGGTGGGAATAATGCATTAAAGATTACTAACTTACTACAGCCAGTGGTGATTCTGATGGGCTGAGGTCTTGAAGTTTATGTTTCCTCTAAGCATTTATTTATAAAAATCAAGTAGTCTGAATGACAAGATACTGGATTGCTCTTGAAGCAGACATTATATTTTCTGTACATTTATTCAAATGCTCAAATATCTCTTATGCTGTATTTCAACTGCTTGCAATGTAGTGATAGAAACACTTGCTGCCTGATGCATTCAGGAACATTTTGAGTTGCTTGTGGAATTTTTTATCTTTTTTGCTGGTGCCCACCAACAGAGTTAAACAAAACCAATTACTTCAGAAAACAGTTCTATTATACATGTTTTCACCCATTATTTATTTATAAAGAGACTACTGGAAAAACAACATGGGGCTCCAGAACCTATGAACTTTTTTGAAAGAAGAAGGGTTACTGCAATCCCAGTTAAACTCCTCTTTCTTGTGGCTCCATCTCTGGATCCAATTGGGTTAGAGTCCTCTTACTCCCTTTGGAAATACCACATCTCCTGGTTCATCCTTCTTAATGAGCTGGGCAGCATGCACTTCTGGGGTTTCAGAGGTCACCCAGCAAGCCCTCAAGCTTCATACCCAACTTTGCAGGTACCCAGCTTTTCCAGCAGTGCATGGCAGTCTCATTGGTTTTGGTGGGACTGTCAGATTTTCCCTTTGCCTTGCGTTGCCGCTTTGCCTTACATTCTTCCAGTCCTTTCAATGTCTGAACAGACATCTTAATTTCTAAGGCAGAAATCATCAGCAGTGGTATATTAATAGGCATATGCTAGAAGTTTTAAATGGAGGGAGATCTACTTTCTGTGACTTCTGGGCACAGTGCTGAAAATCAGCACCAGAGTGGTTGTTTGCTGTGTTGGAAGTACTAAGGGTTACTTTACCTCAGAGGCATTGCAGCACTAGACCAGAACACGTGCTGGACTTACAAAAATGTTCAAAAAGGTATTACAACTTGATGTCATAAACCCAGACAGGACTTGAAATTGCATGTGCATGCACACAAGGATTTGCTTACAACTATACTGGTAAACTTTGCTGTATAATGCAAATCTTGGACTTAACCAGCAAGACTAAAAAAAAATAAAGGTACAGAAATGTAATTCTGTAGAAGTGAAAAGAAATTCCAAAATTAACCCTTCCAGTTAGGAACCAGTAGGAGAATCAGGATTACCAAAACACCACGGTAAGGACTGTTGCAGTTATACTGAACAAAATAGGATACATTATTGATCAGTGTTGTGGCTTAACCAGGCAGGCAGCCAAACACCACACAGCCGCTCACTCACTCCTCAGTCCCTCCCCCCCGCAGTGGGATGGGGGAGAGAATTGGCAAAAAAAAAGTAAAATTCATGGATTGAGATAAAAACAGTTTAATAGAACAGAAAAGGAAGGGGAAAAAAAATAATAATAATGGTAGAATATACAAAATGAGTGATGCACAATGCAATTGCTCACCACCTGCCGACCGATACCCAAGCAGCGATTGCTACTTCCTGGACCTCCTATTTATATACTAAGCATGGCATCATATGGTATGGAATACCCCGTTGGCCAGTTGGGTCAGCTGTCCTGGCTATGCTCCCTCCCAGCTTCTTGTGCACCTGGCAGAGCATGGGAAGCTGAAAAGTCCTTGACTAGCAGGGTACTTAGCAACAACTAAAAACATCAGCACGTTATCAACATTCTTCTCATACTAATCCAAAAGACAGCACTAGGAAGAAATTTAACTCTATCCCAGCCGAAACCAGGACAATCAGACTTGATAGCAAATGGAAGATGAGATGTGCTTGCCAATATACATATATTATAAGATATTCACAAAATTAATGCAGATTTCTTCCACATTTTTTCAAAGATTTTAAATTTTCTTAACTCTGGCATGTCAAAAGCAATGAGTTTAGGAGGCTCAGCAGGCTTGACCTAAAAAGGGTAAAAGGGTAGTCTTCCCTTTAACAGGAAAAAGGCAAAAGAGAAAAACATCACCAGTGTTACTTGTCTCATTCTCCAGGGCTCTCTTCCACCATCCAACACTCAGATGCTCAGTGGGAGAGACATTGCTGCCCCTGATACCTCTGCTGCTGTTAGCTTCAGTGAGACATCAGCTCCTGAAAGGCAGTAAAGTCTCGCTGCCAAATGTCAACTTTAATGAAGAAGCAATGTAGCCGAGCGGTCTCAGGGCCTATTGTCCATTTCTCTTTTCTTCCAAGCAAAGTTGTTAGGAGATCAGGAAGAGCTATAGCAGAGATGAGTGAAGAATAGCACATGACAAGCTGTGCAGGCATAAAGACGTATGCGTGCGCCTCAGGGGCATTGAAAGGAACTATACAAAAGTCGATGCCTTTATCATCCATTCAGAACTTGTCTTTCCTCTGTGCCAGTCCATTTGCAATATCGGCTAGCACTGCTTTGGAAATCAGATTTAAATTATTGTAATGATTTTAGTTAAACCTTAACATTTCCAGCTCAAGAACAAGGCTGCCTCCTTCTGCTTCCACCTCTCTCTTTCCAGAGGAGACTGCCCCATATTGCTGCCTCCCAGCTGCCATCTCCTCCACATATGAAGGTCCTCCCCTCTGCAGGCCTTTAGCTTTGCATTCCCCACTTCCACTTGCCTGCAGCGTAAAGGTGCTTCAAACCCTGTCTCACTTTTTTCCTATCCCACAAACCACTCTGAGGTACAAGCGTGGGTCCCCTGATTCAGAGGAGATGGAGAGCAGGGTGTGGGCTGGCTTTGGGAAGGCTGCTGATTTTAAAAACGGGAATGAAACCGGTCTGGAGCTAGATCTTCCCATACAAAGCTAGCTGGAGCCCTCTGGCAGAGTACATTGAGGGATCCCCAGCCCTGAGGAAACTGGTGAATCCTGAACAGATTTTAGTACATGGACCCAATGTCTCAGAGAGTGTGAGTACGGTTCCCACTTGTCAAGGAAAGCATGGCATTTAGTCAACTGCAGGTAATTTCTAGCAAAACATTAAGGCTTTACAAAAGACAAGAGGGACAAGAGCCTTCCCCTTTCTCCCCCAATGCACTCAATTGCTTCTTTTTTCCGTGCTCATGACAGAATGTTTCCTTGTCCATCATGTCATCTTTCTATTTTACTTCAGTCACTTCTTCTGAAACTTCACTTTCTCCACTGAAGTACATGGGGAACACAAAGCTCCCCATGGGTAATGTGACTCTCATGCCCACAAACAGGGGGTTGAATGGCTATAAATTGTAGATCTTGAAACATTTCTCATTTCAACATTAAATCACATTTTCTTATCATGATGCATTATATTCTGGGAATCATAGCCATGCTTTGGCAGAGAATGTAGCAGTGACCATGAACCTGCATCTCAGCTGACAGCAGAGAAATCTCGCCAGTGGCTATTTATCTTATCCACTGCCAAACAACTTCTTGAGTCTCTCGATC
>NW_009218102.1:30477-35162 GCF_000690835.1 Fulmarus glacialis | reverse complement strand
CCCCCCCCCGCTTTTATTTCATTGCGTCTTGCAAGTGTTTTTATCATTCGTGTTCCTTTCATGGCATGACAGTCAGCGAAGCAGAGGTCAGATAACAATTGGTTGAATTCTTGGTGGCTATTTTGGTGACCACTGACCCATGCTATTTCATGGACTGGATGGGTGAGTTACCCCTTTTTCCAATCATTTCCAATCATGACTGTCAAATACCCTTAAGTGGTCATGTAAATGAAACTGTGAACATGAGCAGGACGTCATACCAGATGTTTCTCTGAAGCAGTAGTCTGTGGGGGCTGATTCTTTAATGCATTACTAATATGCTGTTGCTGCTAGTGTGCTCCATGGCGTGTACGAGGTGAGACAGACAAATCCCTGCAGTCGCGGGTTGCCGTAGTGTGGATGGAGTTAGAGGGAAGCCTTGGTGGTTGTGAACTCAATGGTTACACAGTGTAAGCTGAACTGGTTTCACAGAGTGTAACCGTAGGAGGAAAAACAATCAGCAAGAGGCTTTGCTGACTACAATACAGGACAGGGTTTATCCAGGTAGAGAGTTTTGCTAAATTTATGGTCAAAGGAAAATAAATCTGAAGCTTTTCAGCAAAATGGCCATAGTGCTCAAGCCTGGAGTTCGCCTTCAGTACTGCTCCTGCCCTAAGGCTCAAACAGGTGCTGTTTGCGTTGTCCTTGTGTCCAGCTCTGCAGCTACTGCAAAGCTCATATGCTGAGAAAAGTGACGATCCCGGGTTTCTGATGTCTGAAGATACATGGTGTAAGACCTTTAAGTTCTTGCAGTTATCTTAAAGACCCAAAGTATCTGAAATTTGCCTCACAGAGAAACACATCCTAATAATTTTTTTAATACACTTATCAAATTCCATCTTTAATAACTATTTAACAGCATCAACTTGGACAACTTAAAACTTTTCAGCCTGGCTACAGCTACTGAGTTTGTGCCAGAACCTCTCCCCCGACAATTAAAAACTGCCTTCTACTTTACAGCCTAAATGTATTCCTGGATGGTTTATATCCATTTTTTCAGGTGCCAAGACTGCCCTTCCAGTTAAATAGCTCTTCTCCCTCTCTGGAATCCATTCTCTTGTGTTTATACAGAGTAATCATAAAATTCTTCAGTGCACCAGCACCATAAGGCATGCAGATCTGTTTTCTAGGCAACGCTACATGGGTTTTTAGAGGTTTTCCCCTCCTTTTTTGCAAGTGAGTACTTACTGGCTGCGAAGTTGTTAGTTTTCAGGAGCAAAAGACTGAAACATATTATGGACTCTACTATAGACTTAGTTGTAGAAATCCCCTTTTTGTATGAATATCTCTTGCTTCTGCATCTTGCTTCCACCTCAGAAGCCTGCAGAACTTTGCCATGTTTATCCTGAAAACGGTGGCTGGTGCACTCCCAGACTTCCCCACTCACCAGCATGTTTAGATTTGCTTGCAATTGCAGTAGCTTCGGAAACAAGCTGGAGGCATGCACCTCCCAAGTACAAAACCAGGCTGTTGTAGTTGCTTGATGTTTGGCAGGGAAGTCAGGACAGCTTGGATGAGGACTCGCAAAAAAAGAAAATCACTTTATGCCTCTCCTCTTTCTTTGCCATCATATTTTCAAACCTTTAATAAAGAAGGGAAAGGGCAAATTTCTATGAAGACCACAGTGAGAGAGCCCAACAGTGAGCTCCTTCTTTGCCTCTTATCCCCATTTATTCCACTAGATTTTCTTCTCAGTTTGATATAGACAACACTATTTTTGATCTTAGCTTTCTGTAGTTCCATCTAGCTCCTAATTCTTTGGCTGCTATTCCTCTTAGATATCCTTCTTTATCAATTTCAAAGATGTTTACGTCTCAGCCTCCTCATAAGAACATAGGCCTGGAAAAGACCTACTAAATCATCAAATCTAGTCCCCTTATCATGGGCAGTTACAGCATCATGCAATACCTTTCCTAAAGTACCACATTACATCTTAAAATAATCTTGCTCTGCTTAACTGGTTGTTCCAAACATCACTCTTCTAAAGATTAGAAACCACCAGCACCAGATGGCTCTAGTGCTTACATTATGCTGAAAAAACTTTCCCTGGTACTGCCAATGTTCATGTTTGCCTTTTTCATGGGTGCATTTTACTGGTGACTCATGCTCTTCCAAGGACTGATCAACATACTCATATGTTTCCTCTTCTTTACCATTTGTCCCAATAGTCTTCTGCACTGATAGTGCCTCCGATCAGTGGATTTTACTACCAAACCTCTACTCCTGCCAAAGCTCCTAATGAAAACACTAAATGATTGACACCCAGACTGATCCTTGAGGTGCCCAATGTATCCTCACAACAGCTCGAAACTTTCTCTTCAAGAAGAAAATATCAGCTCCCCGTGAACAAGTGCCATAAGCACCTTAAATTCTCATGCTAATCTCTGTGTTCTCCAGGTTAATAAATGTTTCTATACGACACAGTATCAAATGCTTTCTGAAGAGCGTGTTACTTAGCTTTTTTTTATAAAGTCACTGCTTCCTAGCTGTCAAATAGGACCATGCTAACATCACCCCACTTTGTATTTCTTTCCATGTCTTTAATTATTCTTTCCTTCAATAATTATTCAAAGAACTGAGGTCAAACTGATGGGTGAGTGTTTGCTCCAATTAGTTTTCAATTCTCAGTTTTGTTTTGTTTTTTTCTAAAAATTAGGTAGCACATACACTGTTCTCCAGTATCTCAACGATAAATTTGTTTTAAAAAACCTTTCTACCAGCTTTGCAGTTCAGTGTGCTGGTTATTTCAGTATTTGGGGTTGGAGAGTCCATTCCTCCAGTTTGAGCACTTTATGATCATTTTAGATTTGGGCTTGGAGGCAGGAGTTCCCATTTCTGAATGCTCATGCCCATCAGCTGTCAGGGCATTGTCCGCCTGTTCTCTATCGTCCTCCTCATTGAAAAATGAGGCAAAAAATTAAGTCCTAGCCCCAGACTCACTCCATATCTGCTTTTCTTCTTCTTTCTTTGTTAACCTAATTGAAGATTATTTGACTTTTTGTTTCAGTTTTCTCTTGAAAGATTTAGCACAGCTTGACTTTTGGCAAGCTATCTTTTAGACCTGCGTTATCTAATCTCCAAAATGTGTCTTTCTTTGCTAACTAGTCCCTTTTCCTATCATTTCTGAGGTCTCTGCTCACATCTTTCTTTTTTCCAAGTCTTTGGAATAGGGGATAGGTAATGAGGGTAGAAGGAAACAGAGTTTGCTACTTATTCAGACAGAGCTGAAAGTACCCTTGGAATTTTATTCATCTTCTCAAGATACTTCAGAAAATTTACATCTTTGTCTGAAAGAAATTCAAGGCATTCCCCACAATTAAGTATGGACCTCTTCAGTCTAGTTAACTTGTTAGCTAGTTTCTTTAGCTTATCAAAGTCTGTCCCTCTGAAATATGCATTTTTTAAATCCAATTTCAGGATCATATTTATTCATATTCTCATTTTATTTAAATTGAATTGACTCGTGGTCACTGAAGGTAAGATTATTTTCAGCTCTTCCTTCTCTTTACCAAAACCATGTTTAAAATAGCTTCGCTACTTGGATCAGTAACTTGTGATGAAACGTCAGCTGTATAAGTCTCAAACGATGTCTAGCCTATGCCATTCATAATAGCACCTATTCTCCAGTTTGTCTGCTGTAGCCTACGCTATATTTATATCGAGTTAATTCATTAATTAAATCTAGTACATTTCAGTATGCTATGGTTTGACATGGTTTGGCTAAAGACCAGGTTCTACAAAGAGAAGTTAACATTAAATTAGAAAGCTGTAACACTCCTCTGTGACAGCATTTAAAATAAACACTTTCAATAGTAAGTTTTGTTACCAAGTGTATTGGGTTCGCGTGGCAAGGTTTTGGTAGTGGGGGTCTGCAGGGGTGGCTTCTCTGAGAAGATGCCAGAAGCGTCCCCCATGTCCAACAGAGCCAATGCCAGCCGGCTCCAGGACGGACCCGCCGCTGGCCAAAAACAGATCTGCAGACACCAAGGTCAGTGAAGAAGGAGGGGGAGGAGGTGCTCCAGGCACCAGAGCAGAGATTCCCCTGCAGCCCGTGGTGAAGCCCATGGTGAGGCAGGCTGTCCCCCTGCAGCCATGGAGGTTAACGGTGGAGCAGATATCCACCTGCAGCCCGTGGAGGGCCGCACACTGGAGCAGGTGGATGTGCCCGAAGGAGGCTGTGACCCCGTGGAGGCTCCTGGCAGGAGCTGTGGACGCATGGAGAGAGGAGCCCACGGTGGAGCAGGTTTTCTGGCAGGACTTGTGACCCCATGGGGGACCCACGCTGGAGCAGTCTGTTCCTGAAGGACTGCACCCCGTGGAAGGGATCCATGGTGGAGAAGTCCGTGGAAGACTGTCTCCCGTGGGAGGGACCCCACGCTGGAGCAGGGGAAGAGGGTGAGGAGTCCTGCCCCTGAGGAGGAAGGAGCGGCAAAAGCAACATGTGATGCACTGACCGCAACCCCCATTCCCCGTCCCCCTGCGCTGCTGGAGGGGGAGGAGGTAGAGAAAGTCGTGAGTGAAGTTAAACCTGGGAAGAAGGGAGGGGTGGGGGGAAGGTGTTTTTAAGATTTGGGTTTTATTTCTCATTATCCTACTCTGATTTGATTGGTAATAAATTAAATTAATTTTCCCCAAGTTGAGTCTGT
>NW_009218102.1:7092-30372 GCF_000690835.1 Fulmarus glacialis | reverse complement strand
CCAGCCAGGGTCAACCCACCACACCAAGCAAAGCCAAGCCAAAATTGCATTAGGCGTCTGTGATCTGACAAAAACCAAAGATGCAGTATAAACATTGCTTATACTGTTTTTTTTCAGGAGACTCTAGCGTGTAAGAAAAGTGGCTTTTGGATATAGCCACATCGTCAAACAACCTGGCTTCATGATGGTTGACTCCCAGGTCGTGGCCCTCTGAGCACATGCATTTGCAAGCACCTTTATCATATCTGTGATCTCTGGGCATGGACCTTCAGCTGACATACCGAGCTCGTAACACACATTCTGTGATACAAAGACATGTTAGAAAAACTCTGGTGGGCTGTGACACAGTTTTCATTTATTTTAGACACTTTAAACAGAAAAATCAGAAGAAAAAAATTATTAGATCCCAGGGCCAGCAGACGCCACAGGAGGTGAAACAGTGTAAATGTAATTTTTGACACGTACCTTCCTCTGGGCTTCTAGCTATACCACCCCCCATTCCTGTTTCATTGTAAAGAATTATTTTTCTCTCATCATATATCATTTCAGTTTACCCATTTTTCATCAGTTAGTCATCTACCTCTGTTATAGCTGTTAGCAATTCGTTGTCATGACATTTCTGGGGATTTTTTGCCCACATGGTGATTAGGCTTGCATCCATTAATAGTCCCCGGCTTCCATATTTTTTCTGGACAAGGCACTATAAATACCTGTTGCATATGACTGTGGTTGGAACACCAGAAGTTGTGATCTTTTGGAAGGAGTCATTGGGATGCACCTTGTGAGTCACCTGCCACACACTTATAAAAATCTATGATACTCTTACATTATCTTTATCCTCAAGCTAAGATAGTTGTTGTACTAACTAAATTATTCATAGAACTGCATTAATCTCAAAGTTTAATTATTGTGGCTAATGATCAAAACTTGGAAGTTAAATGATGATAAGACCCCTCACAGAATTTCTGTCTCTATCATATCAGAGAAATCTCTTTCCATACATGAATCCAACACTTGAGGTCTAAAACAGGCCCCCTTAGTGCAGTAAAATTTCTCTTACAGTTCTTCCCCCAAGTGATCTTAACTGAAGTAGATTGCACTATCTTTGGTATTCTTTTCTACATATTTACAGCTTAACACATTCCTCGCATATAACATTACTTCACTTTCCCAGTTGTTTCCATCTTTCTGAAAAACTCATGCTCTTTAGTGCTTGTCTTTGGAAATGGCTGTTGGTCAACCATATTTCTGTTATCCAGCTTCACATCTTGCAACAGCTGATCAAATTCTTCCATTTTGCTGTCTAAGCATAACCAGCAGGCATCAAAATATCTCAGTTATCTGTCAACTCACCCAGGTTATGGTGAGTCTTCTCTCCCTGACTTCTCTACCTCACTACCGCTTTCTACAATATTATTTTCTTTCTCTTTGCTGTCCAGTCACTGAATATTCGGTCTTCTTTTTCCCTTTTCTTTAAAATCAGCATGGGAAATGCACATATCTCTTGATAGGTATGTATATATATTCTTATCAGATTTGGCATCAAAAAGTCAGTGCCTTAATAAGTCAAGTGGCCATAATTGTGTCGGGTCTGTTATTTTATCACAGGAATGCAGTAGGAGGTTCTCCTCCTTTTTCTCCCCTTTAGCACTGTCTACAAATGTTCTTAATCCTGTGGAGAGGTTCAGGCTTGTCTACATTATGATGCAAAATAAGAGAGTAAGTAGATTAAAGCAGTTACTGCTGAAGCCTCTCACATCCTCATCATATGTGGTTCTAGGGTTTTACTTCAAATGAGAACTAGTCTTGTCTCCTGGACCAAGTGCCCCCATTATACATGTTGTTTGAAGCTTTCTGAAGGAAGATTAACCCACAAACCTTTGCTCTTTCACTTGGCGGGGGGAGCATCTTTGGGCCTCTCTAGAAAGGTCTGCTTTTGCCCATGTCACTTAGATTAAAGTGGCACATCGGTGTCCTGGAGTAATTCCACAGGGCACCTCCCTTGTCCCACATGGGAGCCCAGGGCACAGAAGTCCAGATACGATTTTATCATTCCAGCTCTCCAAGAACACTGCCCTTGAATCGTGAATTTTGTGCCACTTTTCTCACTGGCTATCTCATACCCAACAGCAATCATGTGGTTAGCAACCCTATATGAGCACCACCAAGATATCCTGCTGCCAGAGGAACTTTCAGTCTGCTTATGGCACAAATTAACAGGCTGTGTCACCTCCTTGGGGAGCCAGTTGGCACCTCTCTGAAGAACCTCTCCAAAGCTGAAGACTGGATGTGGCAGTCTTCAAACAAAGCAGCAAATAAGAAGTCTTATATGGCTTTTGCCTCTTTGTATTGCCCAAGAACCATTTCAGGTGTTAAGGAAGTTCTGCATGTTCAAGAGCCTTCTCCTAGGCACAGGTTTTGTGGTGATGAAGCCCACACATTGAGTCAGAATTTTAAGGTCCCCATCCAACATTGAAGAACTTTTGGAAAGGAAGTTCTAAGCTTCTCCAAAAATAATCTGTTTTACATGCACCAGAACTGTTTCTGTGAATGGAATCAGTAAATGGAGACAATCAGGGGATTTGCTTCAAAATTGCACATTTGCTCCAAGCCAGAACACAAATGTAAACACAGAGAATTATTATCCCACTCATTAGTACAGTCCATGTCACTCAAGGCAATCTCAGCTGCATGGATGTGCAGCCTCTGTGTTCACTCAGGACTGTATTTGACCCGGTGTCTTCAGCCACCTCCCCTCACCCTTTCTTTCTTTCCCAGGTACAAGCCCCTGAAAGATTGTAGTCCTAATGAATGTCCCCTACCAGAGTCCTCACCTTTGATTTCACTCTGTCCTAGAAGTTCACTCCACCAACATGGCTGGCAAAAACTCTGTTCAATTTGTTGGAGTTTAATGGATCGCTGTTTTGGTACGTACCGTTTAGAAAAAATTCTGAAAACAAAGAACCTCTCTGTTTTTGGAACCATGGAGGCTCTGGCATGTGTGGGTATGGAAAGAAAATAGCTGGTCAGTGTAATTCCCATTCCTTTTTTTCGACTCTTTTATCAGGAAACTTGCCATCATCATACTCTACATGCAAGCAAATTGGGTATGTTGTCAGGAAAAGAAGAGGCATCCTGCCCGCAGGAATTTCTCAGCACTGGTTTCCTGTATAACAGTCAGCCTTTTTATAAATAGAACCTCATTCCATGCAATGATATAATATTAATCTGTCACCATATTTGGCACAACCATAGGATCATGAACTACTTGCTTGCTAATTACCATTTGAGCTCATACACAGAGCACAGGCTGTGATAATATTAGCTTGGTCAGAGTCACAAGTATGTCAGTGCCAGCAACAATCCAGTGTCTGTTTCCAATCTCTGAAAGTGTCATAACTGCATCCTTTCGTCCCCAGAGGTAAAATCCTGAATAATTTGTCTTGTCACTCAGAGCCCTAAAGGAAATGACAGTTTCGTTAACTGTTCATATGAGAAAAAAGCTTTTAAGAAGACAAGTAAATGTATATCAGGCATGCTTAACTACTATTTATTAATTATTTTTTAAAAGCTTGAAAAGCTTCACCAGACTCCAATATGTAGGAGAAACAATTTGTTACCCCACATCTTGTAAGAAAATTAGAGGAAGGACTGGAGGAAGCCCAGGGCCATCGTTACAAAGGCACTATCCTGCCAGGAGCTTTCTCAAGCAACCTAAGGGAAAACAATGTGGATATGATTCTTGTGAGTTTTACAGTTGCCCAAATAGTTCTGAATGGTGTCAGTGACACTAATCAGTCATTTATCAATTTCCCCCTGCTGCTTCTCATGAAAGCTCTTGATTAGCTACAGAGGTCTTAGGCTGGGCTGTCTGCAGGCTCAGGAAGGTGGTGCTAATCCAATGTGTTCAGCTCACACGCAGAAGGCTGCCTTCAATCAATATAGATTTAACTTTTTCCGTACTTGAAACAAAAAGTCTGTAGGAACTGATGATTTAAGTCTTTTCATTCAATAGGTGAGCTTTCCAAATCCAAAAGTTTCTGAATTTATTAGATCTGGATAGTGGTAAAACAGTAGTAGCATTTGTTACATTTCAGTCACATTGCCATTAGAGACAGTGGAAGTTTAGACAAAGATATGGGACCCATGTCTGTGCTGTAAAATCATCTCTTAGCAGTTTCACTGAAATTGCATAAAATGGTTCCCATTTTTCACATTTGTTTAAAACTAGAAGTCATTTCCTTCTAGAGAAAAATCTTCTAATCCTCTTTAGAAGGATTAAAATGTAAAAATTTCTAGCAATACAAAGTAGATCTGTAGGTGGATTTTATACCTGTCTTTTCGGTCTTGTAGCTGATAAATTAATCATTACCTGTTTCGTATTATTGAGCAAGTCTGTATTCTTAAAGGCATTCAGTGCAAAATATTCCCTCAGCAAGTGAAAACTCGAGGTTGACTAATCTTACTTATGTTAACCACTACAGGTAAGGTATGATTCCTGCATCTGAAGATGTTGACCAAACAGTCATCTAGTAAAAAGCATGTGAACAGTATAGGCAAAGGAGATAATAATAATATCCTCTCTTTGATATCTGCCTTTATGCAAAGGGATCTAGTCCAGCCACTGTTTACCTGTGTGTCGGTTACCAAGAGAAGTCCAACTGCAATCAACAGAATGACTGCGGAAAGTTAAGCAAGTATATCAAAGCATGCAGGAACAGAATTCAGGAAAGATGAGTTAATTGGAAATCTGAGGAACTCAGCTGGGAAGCTGTGCACTGAGTTCCTGAGATAAAGGCCCGTATTTTTAATTACCTCGGTGGAAAAGAACAAAATTAAATTATTTTTAGGAAGTACTGAGAACATATGTCTGATGTGCTATGTAATAAAAAACCACAGAGATGTCAGTATTTGCTAATTATTCTTGCACTTTAGTAGAAAAATCCCACGTCTATTGATCATTAACTAAGCATTAAGCTTCCTCTCATTTTGAGGATGATTAATAAAAGTAAACTGGCTTTGGTAGTTGCTGTTATATAGTAAACATTTGTCGACATTTACCCAGGTAAATGCAGACATTTTCACCAACACCAGAAGCATGTGGATTTGACACATCGTTTCAATGAAATCCCTCACAACTGTGAGGGCAATGCTTATGTGTTGAGAAATAATCTTGAGAGAAATAATGTTTCTGGAAGCAGGTGTAACCATCTCAAGAAAGAAAATTATTGTACAGTTTGTCTCTAAAATCTTTGGAAGATCTTATGAAATTGAGTAAATGAGTTAAGGTCGGCAGTAGGCAACTACAATTTGTCCAACCTGCATGTTCTGAGTAAATCAGTCCTTATCTAATTGTCCTTGTTTCTAAGCCTAATTGTCCTTGAAAGTATTATAAGCTGTTACACTTTCACACAAATGAGCTGCTCAGGAAGAATTTGTCAAATACCTTAGCGCAGGTTTTATTCTATGCCAGATGCTTTCTGCAGACATGCTTTCATGGCTTTGTCTACAGCAATTGTCTAGCTGTCAAAAGGAAAATACCATTCCTGAGCTCTGTTTTCACATGTCTTTTCCAGTATTTCATCATATTGATTCAGTGCAGGTGTGTTTTTGTTTTGTGGGCATTAGAGATATGTGAAATGAGAGTGCTTAAGCTTGTCCAGAAAAGACAAGAACTTGTTGCAATTCCCGAAGCGACGGCAGCTGTTGGTTGCACAAGCTATTCTGTGTATAAACTATGGTTTCCAAACAGAGGTCTGGTTCAGCGACCATTTAAAAGGCTGAAAGCCACACAGTGTGTTCTTCTCAATTAGCACACATACCTGCAATTTAGAGCACAGTGCACCAATATAATATTAAGATTTATAAAAGATGGTTTAGGATCCATTGTATCTCATCAGCCATACTAAGAAAGAAGGGCTAATGCTGGAAATATGCTTGTTTCCAAGCTACAAAAGACAGTACAGACAATTACTGAAAGCATATGGATTTTCTGATTCTCCTAAAAGCAGTAAAAGCTGAGAAATGAACCCATTCAACATAATCTTTATTTTTAGATTTTTCTTATTTTACTTTATTTTTATATCCTATCCTCCCCTGAAGATGCCCCTATGCCTTTGCCCTGGCTAGTGCTGCACTCACATTGTTTGTTTCAGTGAAGCCAACGAATCTGTCAGCATGACCAAGGGCTGCAGTTAAGCGTATCCGAGCACTATTCCCATTGCTCTGATAGGAAATGTGAGTACCCAACTGCTCTCTCCCCTGTTACCAATGATGTGCTGCCTCCCTGCCAAAAATCAGTTCAGGTTGGACGGGAGCCCTGGAGACCACCTGGTCCATCACCCACTCACAGCAGGGCCAACTCGCATGGGGTTTCCCAGGGAGAGGCGTTGTCCAAAAGCAACCGGCAAGGTACAAGTCATGCCTTCGCTGCACGCCGGCAGCTGTGCCGGGTGACAGTCCCTGCGGGCAGTGGGAAGCCAGGTCCTACGCAGAAGTACATTTGGTCCAGTCCTGTGAGACTGGCATATTGACGTGTTCTCAGCCCAGGGATTTTCTCAGCTAGTGACTCAGTGGGGAAAGACCATGTTAGTGAAGATCCAGCGTATGGGTTTTCTTTTTTTTGTGTGATGTATCACCACCGCAGGACACGTCGTATCTCTCAGGGGCAGCAGCCCTGCTGCTGCATCCCTGTCATGGTACCCTCCACCGCAAGGCACACACTCCAGTAGGAAGAGGGGCAACAACCTCCAAGGAGGCTGCTCCCCAGTGACCACAGGGCATGTGTCTGAACAGCAAGTCCTGTGCCAGCCCAAGGTTGTGGCCAAACCCGGGCTGGTAAGATGCTGGGACCATGCTCTAGAGCCCAGCAGGACCATGCTTGAGGTCTCCTTGCCCAGGAGCACACACGTCCCACCCAAGGTGTGGGACACGTAGCCGTGCGTGCTCAGCCCTCACCCTGGCGCCGTCCAGGCAGGGGACGTCACAGCGGCTGCTGGCCAGTGGGTGAGATTGACTCTGCTTCAGATGATGGAGTACGTTACTTTTGAAAAAACAAACTTGTCACACCATTTTGCCTGCTCCACAAGAGTCACATTGGCCCGTGACACTACCTGCTGTCCCACAGCAGAGCAGTTTCCCTGGGAACCAAGGGTCAACGCAAATTTCTGCTACTTAAAAATTAAATTCAGCCTTTTAGCAGTCACTCAGCCTGATGGATGAGGACCTGAACACCCACCCTTTGCCTCTGTCCCCTCCACAGTACAGCTGCCCCTACCCAGAGCGGCTGGTGGTCAATGTCAGCTAGCTTTCCGTGAGGGTAGAGGCTTTTCATTTTTCTTGGTGTTAAAAGGGTCAGCACTTTTTCATGTTTGAGATGTCATGTGGTGATTTCTCAGGTAAACCAGATCAGAAGTTGACAGCAATGTTGACAGCTTATTTTTCCTTGCAGAACAATGTCATTATTTGTGCTTTTGAGAAGTACAAACCTATGCATAAAACATATTTCAGGTAAAGGGGTACTGCCAGCTGACAAAAAAAACCCCTTGCTATTACCTATTTGTGTTACAAGCACTTGGATTACCAGAAATGACAGGTAGTTTTTTTCCTCTATTTTTCTCTGGTTTGTTTGCCTGGTCATTTGACAGTAATCCGGTGTTTCCTTTGAATATCCAGGTTATTAATAATTTTCCCCTTTTGTTTTGTGTGAGCCTTTCATATTACAATGAAGAAATCAGTCTCACCAGGAAAATGTGATTGTAGTGGTACAAAAACTGGCCAGGGATTCAGGATGTAAGTTTTTTTTTTAAGCAAGGTGTGCAATTGATGTTGTATCTTACGTTTTTATATTAAATACTTAATCATGGCATATAATTCTGTGGCTTGTTTTTAAGTAACCTAGCTTTGAATTTCAGGATGGAAAAGTGTGTTGCTTTAATGATAACTGTGTAGGTTCTCATCAAAACGAAAGTTTGGTCTCATTATCCCATTGTTCTCCTTTTCTTTTTTCTCCAAGCTGCCTGTCTCGTCCTGGGTTGTATGATTTTTCCTGATGGCTGGGATTCAGATGAGGTAAAACGGATGTGTGGTGAAAAGACAGACAAGTACACGCTGGGGGCTTGTTCAGTCCGCTGGGCATATATCCTGGCGATTATTGGAATCTTGGATGCCCTGATCCTCTCATTTCTGGCATTTGTGCTTGGCAACAGACAAGACAGCTTGCTAGCAGAGGAGCTCAAGTTGGAAAACAAAGGTAGGACTGCTTTAGAAACACTATTATTGGGTGGCCTCGAGGGCAATTGCTTAAAAACAATGATCGGTTTCGTTTTATTTTATACTTAAAAGTTGGCATGCTGGCTTACTTCCTAAGTTGCTGGGAAAGAGGAAATGCAAGGGGCAGAGGAAGTTTTGCTTTTCAGCCTCCAAAATCTAAGAAAGTTCAAAATTGCCATAACTGCTGCACTATGCATGACTTATTCTTAACAGTTTTTAGAGCTGTAGATGGAATGGTTTTGTGTTACCTACTTGTACTTTATTTCATTAGCATTTAAATTTCACTATCTCCATCTTTTTCTGTACCCCATGGAAGATTTGTTCCTTTGGTTCCTTTAAGATTTTGCATTGTAATATGAGCGGCTGTAATATGGCATTTGACTGTATGTGTTAGTACAGTACACAGTAAGGAGGGAGTGTTGGCTTGGGAGGTTGGTAATGAGCTTGTAATGGGGCTGCCTATACAGCAAGGCACCGCGGACTAAGGATCAGAGCCAGGAATGAAGAAGAATCCTAGTTCTTGTTTGATTGTGTTGCTTTGAGCTCATTAGTCAACTCACAGGAATCTAGGATGCTGTAGTAACTGAATATTCATGCAGTGGGTTGGGGATAAAACACATTCCTAGATTAGAAGAACATGAAACTGGCTCAGCACAGTAGTTTATCATGCAGTTGCAAGAGGAGAAATGCTGTTCAGCGAGCCTGTGCAAGCCTGGCTGATTTCTGCCACCCCTTCCCCTCGTACTCCTCCAGCATCCCCAGCTGAGTATCTGATGTGACAGATACTACAGAGGCCACGTCCCTGCCTTGTCTTCTTAATGGGCCTGTTGTGCCTGGATCTGTCTAATCCCTTCTGAACCTGCTGATACTGTCGGCTTCTACAGCACCGCGTGGCAGCGAGTTCCTGAAGCTCACTACTGACTGCTAAAGAAGTACTTTCTTTTATCTGTTTCACATTGATCCCCTACTGTTTCCACCAAGTGTCCCCTAGTGCAGGATTCTGCATGCAGCTCATCCACCACCTTTGTAATTTTGTAGGTTGCTTCTAATAATAGCAAAGATATTAGGAGCCCTTCACCACTGGTTGGAAATCAAAAGCTGTTTGGCAGCCTGTGTTGTACAAAAATAGCTGGTCTCAGTCCTGAAGGACCATTATCCATATATCTGAAAGCACCAGCACACTGGCCCCAGCTTGCTGAATTGCAGGCAGTCAGCACACTCAGCCCAAAGATAAATGGACTTCAAGATTGAACTTTACATGCGATTCCAGACCTGGTTAGAGACTACTAATGTTGTAGGTTGAGGAAAGTGTAAGTTGCTTGCAATTGCATGTGTACAGCTGTTCTGCAGGTAAACTTTTGAGGGCATCAATTTCAAGGACTGTCCCCGTGGCCCTTTTCTGTAAGGATAATATTCATCTGCATTTGAAAATTAATATGCTTATCAAAATAGCATTCACAGCTATGCCACAAGTGCTTTTGGCATCAGCCCTGTGTCTGATTTGTCTATACCATACAGAGCTCATGAACCCTACAACTACTTGTCTCAAAGAACCTCATCTGTTTTGGCACCTTATGAGCAAAAAACAACTTCTGGAGGCTCACCACCTCTCACGTTGCTGGCACAAGCTCCTGCCAGAACATTTGGTCCTCAGCGTGTCAGACAAAATCATTCAGCAGCTCATTTTCCTTGGATTAAGCACAGAAATGTACCACACCACCAGCTTCAAAGCAACCCAGAACTCAACAAAAAGGGACCCACCCCACTTTGTCCTTCACAGTCAAGCCTAATGTTCACCACTTTTTAAACTGTCTTTCACATGAAAAGAAAAAAAGGCAACTTGTCTTTTAAAAAGGACATCCTCTCCCCACTCATCACAAAAAGCTTCTGCTAAGCAACAACAGGGCAAGTCTAAATCCCGCTGCAGCCCCCAGCATTTCCCCACCCGCATGTGTCGCCGCCAGGCAGAGCCGCAGCCCCGGAGGAGTCCCAGGAGAGCACAGCGGGGGCAGAGGTGGACACCACCCCCCCCATCAGTGGTGGGGACATGGCAGGTACCAGTGCTAGCAGAGCACCACATCTCCACTTCGCTGGCCAGAGACCAGTCCTTCTTCTGGCTATTTGGACGCCAGGAAACCCTGCATCCTAGTGAGCAAATATCCTACCGATACAACAAGGCATGAGCACTTAATTCCTTCCAGTGGTCTCTGATTGCTGTACAAGATGGGCTGCAGCTTGCCATCCCCAACACTGTGCTGATGGAGCAGGGCTCTGGGGTGTGGTCCCCTCAGACCAAGGAGAGGTTTCTGCCAAAAAGGCTGCACTCTGAAGAAGGCACTGGGATGTGTAGGTAGTACTCATGCATTTTTGCAGCTAGAAGTCATTTAACGGTGTTTAGGAGGAAGATTTTGGGTTCATATGGCCAGGATTGTGAGGCAGGTTTTGTAATCCTGGCAGTCACTGGCTGCATGCTCAGGTGACCAGTTTGGGGCAGTGGTCTCTGGTTAGAGGGGGTGTTGATTACTTACACCATAATGATGAAGAAGCTGGTAGAACATTAGGGCCAACACTTGTCCTTGAGTTGGCACCAAACAACCTCTTGTCTGTATCCCTGGTACTCACTGCACATGCATGAGGGCTTTGACACTTATCCCGTAAACTACGTCCCCTTTTCCCCTTTCAGGTTAAGAGATACTGGAGAACTACTCATCAGCATTAGTCCACATGCAAAGTATCCGTGCGTCTCTTGGAAATGGTCAGGATGCGAAAATACTGAAATATGCAAATATCACTAGCATCCTCCCATGCAGACAAGAAGATAAGACAAAGGATATAAGCAATACCACTCTCAGCCTCCCAAGCTACTCTTACAATGTGAAGTCAAAGCCCTCATAACAAGTAGTAGCCATGAATATTAAACACCTCCTCATCCCTTCTTCCCCCTCCTCATCTACATGAGGTCTGCCTCCAGGCTTGTGCTGGCTTCTGCTTCTAGATTAGCAGGCCTGGATGAGGAGCATCCCATTCTCAAGGAGGAGTCCCTGCGCAGCTGCTGTCTTCCAGGGGGCAAAAAATGTGGCCGGATGGTCAGGGCTGTCCATTGGGTGGGACCCCAGTGACTCCTTCCCCTTGGTTGTGGCGATGTCCTCTGGTCACAGGCCTGGAGATCCCATAGCCGTAAGGTGTCCCCTTAAGGGACAGTCGTGGCTCCATCGTAGCTTTTCAGGAGAATGCACATGGGGAGCAACCAAGACTGTACCCGAGAGGAACCTCCGCTTGCCCTGTCAGCTCTTCTCTGCTGCCAGGGCTTTGCACCACGCATGTAGATACCATTATGCGGTAACTCAGCGGAGGGGAAGAGACAGTAAATTAAGTATAACAGTCACAGCAGTGTTCATTTATGTGGAAAGACCTTCAAGAACAAGAAATTATTAGGCAGTGATCAGACAGCTGAGCAGCTGTTTTCTTAATCAGGTAATAGTTCTGTCTGGAGGCTTCGTTGCAGATCAGCTCCCGCAGGCTCATTAATGAGAGTCTGGGGTGGCTGTGCGAGTACCCGGCACCACAGCTGTTTCTGAGCATCGGTGACAAGGAAACAGTTAAAAGTATATGAAACGCAATGAGATGGTAAACAGATGAGAAGATGACAGAAAGCAAGCTGTACTTCTCTGTAGACTTACCATGCGGAATTGTCCACCTGCTCTATGCTTTTGATGACTACAGTTCTGTATATTTACATAGGTTAATGAATGCTTGTAAGTAAGGAATTTGACTGTTAAAATTATTCATGGGAGAAGATGGCTGTATTTTTGCCGTACAAGACAGTTTTCTTTTTCACTACATGATAAAAATAGTGCTTATTCATTTCTTATTTGCTTAAGTGTGAGAGTGAAATATCATGCAGGTTTCACGTCTGAGAAATATAACTCAAGTTTAGCAGACTTTCTTCAGGTTATAGTCTATTTAATGCAGTTTCCTAATCATGCAAATTTTACACAACAATCCATACCTTTTTCATTTAGAAAACTGCCTTTTGAAGAAAAAAAAAAGATATTTCTAAAAAGACTTTCACATTATGTTTATGCCATTAGCAAAAGGAGGGGACAGAACAGTATTACATGGTTTTCTTTAATTTATAGGAACTAATGGTAATGACTTAAAGGCCTGCATGTTATTAAACTAATGGCACGCAGGGTGATAACAAAAATAGTCAGAATTCACCTTAGCTTTAAGCTTCATCAACACCATTTTGAGTGAGCCATCAACAACAGGCGTAAGCCTTGATGTGTTGTGTAATGACATAATTTTACATTTTGAACTGTAATGTCTTAATGACATAAAATTAAAATTTTGGCCAAAGGGTGAAGAGACCAAATGAGAAGTTTCCAAAAGAAATTGAGAGTGCAAGGCAATTACTTTTATGGTAGAAGGTGGTAATATGGTCTGCATTATGAGTGATAAATACAAGAGCATTCAGAAGAAACTATCCTGTTAAGTAATGTCAGTCAGAGCAGCAGGTGGAAAATGCGCTTTGTGGACAGCCGTGGCTTTTCTGATGGATAGAACAGCTTCACAAGGTGTTTATGTTTAACATTTGATTCATCTTTGGGGCCCGTATGGTCACAGATAAGCAATTGCACTAAAGATTTCCCAGGGTTACAAGCCTAAGGCTGAAATAGATAAAAGGAGCTGGGAGCTAGACAGGAGGTTTGAAGGATTCATCTACCTTGCAGTGATTGCAACTCACACGGACTTAAACTACACCACATCACTCCCAACAGCCGTGTTGCAGAGAGCTTGTTGCAGAGCTCAGTGCAGGATGCCCAACCCAGGACTTGCCAGTTGGTTGACACTTACACCCTCATTATTCTCCATACCAGTGCTGTCAGGGCCTGATCCAGGTTGTTGAAGGCTGGCTCCATACATCTGCCTGAGCTGCAGTCACTGCAGAAGAAACACCCTTAAAGACAGAAGCTAAGGGGAAGTTGTTTCTTGGTGACAAAGCAGTTTTCTGTAAAAGAAAAAAAATAGTCTTGCACGGTGATTTGCACACCTTTGGCAAGAGAATCGCCTTCCGTAAACAGGAATAGTCTACCCACATGATTGCTGCTGCAACAGAAAACCATCTGCAAAAGGCCTAGTATCTGAAGCTGAGTGACAGGAGGCTAGCGGTGCACTTGTCCCATCGAGGGACTACATGACAGAATGCGCATCAGCTGTCATTCTTCAAAAGGAAAACAGCTCAGGTCACAATGCATGTGCAAACTGCTGCAAAATTGCAAAGCCCTGCTTATCAGCATGTAGTTCTCACGGCATACATTCACAAACATTCAGGCTAACTTGTTCAAAATTAGGTGAATAAACGTATGATTATTGATATCTGATTTAAGTTTTCATACATAGCTACAATGCATAGAAGAATTGCCAACAGCTCCCGGTAGTCATAAAGAGTACAGATCCAGTCAGAACACCATGTATACCCCTGTATACCCGTGTTCTCTATCCAATAAAATTATATAGTCCCTTTTTTGTAAAGTTGTGTACCCCCTGACTCCTCCTGATACACAAAAAGTCAGTGTATGCACCTTTTCATTTCAGTTAGCATGCACTTTTCAAAAATAAAAATACTTCCGAAAATAAAATGCAGGATTTCTGTTACTCTCTTCCCTTTTTTAGACTGGTATTTCTCTTCATGTCACTAGTCTCCTCCCATCCTTCCTTTCTAAAGAGTTCAAGAGAGATCCACTTCAGCCTCTTGCTGCTTCGGTGTGTGGCTCCATGTTCAAAGCACTTAAGGTGACTTTGAACTCAGAACCAACTTGGCCACTTGAATTTCCATTTGAGAAGGGGAACGTGGAAGAAACTCATTGGGGAGTGATCTGTGATGGATTGCTGTAGACAGCCCACCACATGCACTTGCCAGGCTGCAGCTGGCCAGAGGAATCTGGAACTACGTCAAAAGGTTTATGCTCTTGCCTCAGAGGAGAAGTATTTAGGTACCTTGCTTTTCAAAGGCTAAATCAGGCTCTTCTTTGAAGCCCACAGCCATAGGTTCCAGGTTGGGAATTCCTGGCCCGCATTTCTAGCTTCAAAACATGATTCTCTGCCATATCAGCCAAGAACAAAGTCTTGTCCCAGCTGTAAAGAGTTCACCTGTTCTCTTTCAGCTTCAACCGACAAGTGACTCCTCTGTCATAGCATCACTGCAATTAGCTCCAGTTGTTAATTTCTTTGTTTAATTACAACCTATTTTTGTTCAGTATCACCTCCACAATGAGCTACAAGGAGCTCTGAGTACAAGAACAGTAGGCAAGTAGTATAAGACATATTTCATCCTGAAACCTGCAACTAGAAGCCAAACTAACAGATTTTTTTAGAATTTTTTTTCCCCAAAATTTCCTTCTTTTGATAATGCCAACCATTTGCCTGTTATTTCAACTATATAAATAATATTTTAAAAAGAGAAAATATAAACATGGAGATTTCATTGTGTTTGGCGTCAGAGGGAACTTAATCTCCAGGATGAAGATTCTCATAGCACTGCTGTAGGATTTATGCTCAAGGTATGAACTTTCATCCAAGGACTGTATGAACAGTCATTGGATCCAAATCCAGGACTTTCCATTGCAGTGCCTTAGTGTCGTGCACTCTCTTGCCCAGTGTGTGTTGAATTCTGTCACACAAAACAGAACAGCTCCAGCCAGAGGATTTTTGGGCTCCCTCCTCCACAGCAGTCTGCTGTATGTTGTGTAGGACACTGTTGTTAGAGATCAGAGCTGGAAGTCTGAGAACATCCAATGTGAGGAAAGAATGTCCTTGAACTAAGGCAGGCAGAAAATCAAAGTATTTTGGAGGTTTTAGTAGAAACTGAAGGGAAGAAACTGGGGAGTGAGACCAGAAGTCAAGGTTCTTCAATACAGACTTAGAAGACACTTCCAGATCTTCCTTTTGAAAATGTCTACTTTTGTGTTTATGACCACGTGAGAAGCACATGCATATGCATGTGAGAAGCTACTTAGATTTTTCTACTGGTATTGAGTGGCAGTAGGGCAAAAGCCCTGGAGTGGTGTTCAGAATAGCTGAGTTTGATTCCTGGTTCTCTTTCTGAGCTTGGAGCTATCATTCGGTTTCTCCATTTCTCTGTGTTTTAAATGGGGAGGAATGAGACTGGCTTTGTTGATAGGGTATGTTGTGGTTCAGCAATGAAAGGTGAACTAGAAAAGGTAAATGGTGGTGGGATTATTATTAAAGTATGTATTCCGAGACTAAGCCCTGATAAAGTATTTTATCAGAGAACTACCTTGCCAATGTGCTAAATGTTGATACTCTTAAGGGGAGGCAAATGAGGCATCAAAACTAAAAGTTGAAAGCTGACTAAAATACCGTATTAAATAAAGGTCAATCTTGCAGTAGTGCTGATTGATACATCAGCTGATCCAACTGTTCCTTTCCAGCTCTACTTTCTATAATGAAAAAGTAAAATTAGTCCTAAACATATGGATTAATTACTTAACTGAAGAAGTTGGAGACCATAAATAGTCGTAGTTCCCCACTGATCCATGAAGGAGAAACATGGTGAACTGCTTTCTGTCTCACAGAAAGATGGATCCCACTTGCTCTTACACTCTGTAAGGAGTCTCATACAATAGCTCAGTTAAAGAAATTATCATTCCATTTTATAAGCTCATGATAGAGGGACCAAGTATGGGGACTTAAAGGCATGCTGGTAGCAAAAAGCTAGGCAGCCTCAAAAAAACAGTTCTTAAACGGTATAGGGAACTCAATGCATTGTACGGGCTCTGTGGAAGAGCCTCAGAGGAAGCCTGTAGAACTGAGCTGTAATTGTTCCTTCCTGAAGCAAGTTCCAGTAATTTTCTTGGAAATCTTTCTCATGATTTGAAAAGTCATTAATTTCATTATCTCATTTCCACTGTGAATTTGTTTTGACTCTTCTTCAGCAGTTTCATAAAGCCAGGATCATTTTCTATCTGCAAACATACATCTGAAAAAAATGGAGGTAGACTCTCCCTTACTGGGCATGGTGTCAACAGAAACAAAGGATGTTGTCAGTAGCTTTAGAATAAAGGAGCTATCAAAAATCCAAACGAAAGCAAGGCAAACAGCCCTGTTTCCCAAAGTTATATTCAATGAGACATTTAAGTCATATCTAATGAGATATTTGAGATATCTGGCTCTTCCTGGTTTCTGTTACAGGTAACGTCCCAGACAGCTTACTACAGTAACAAGTAGAAGTAGTTGGCAGTGTGGTTTTTTCTCTATTTATCCAGTCATTATTATACTGCTTTATTCTAGAACCTTGAAACTGTTCCTATTATTTCTGGACCACTTCCAGAGTTGATCTGGACTTTCTGTTGAGTCCCTCATCTTCTCCTGAATGACAAGCTTGTGGACTCCAGTTTGTCATTCCCACTGACCTCCCCCTGGATGCCCAGGAGCCTGGCCCTGGGACAGGCTCAGACTAGGGCACCCACATATTTTAGTTCCTTGGCTCTGGGATGACCCTACTAGGGCCAAGTTTGCTGCCACTGAAAGTTAGGGTTCTGATCTTGACTACCAAGATCTTTGTCTGTTGACTTTGATAAGTCTGTACAGTTTTACTTGATACAATACCAGAAAACAGCAGGGGAAGAGGAAAGAGAGACGTGATATTCATGAGTAATATTGCACTGAAGATTGCTATAGGTGTGTACTAACTTCATTTGCTAGAAAGGTACTCAATAGATAACAAGTGAAATTATAATCCAAAGATATTTAGTCAGGGTTTCACCTGTCTCTTGTATCTGGAGGATATTTTTTTTCTTAATTTATGTTTTTAAATGAAATAAATTATTTTGTTCATAGCACGTGGTCCATGCTATTATGTTTAATCTTTCAGGCATTTGGCATGCAAGCAATCCAGCTGTCAGAAATATTTTTATGCACCTATTTCAAGAGCATTTAGCATGACATGTACTCTACAGACATGCTAAAACTGAAATAGAGGTTTAGTTGCAATCCCGTTTGACTAAATGTACTTACAGCACCACAGCACATTTGATTTCACGAACCACCTTCACCTTAGTTTTGTAAATCTAAAAATTTTCAGGATCATAATGAGCTGGCATGTGGATGTCATTCCACAAAGTTATTCATCTCAAAATGCTCTTTCATCTCAAAGCACGTGCACCCTTCTAGGTGGCAGCGTTTGACACAAGACAGACCATTTCTCTGGTTCCTCTATGCTATTTCCCTCAGTTCCTGCCTTCTGATGTTCCCAACTGTTTCTCTCCTAATCACTGAGTGTATTGTTCCTGTCTAGTACATGCATGCTGAAACCAAAACTCACTGCTCTTTGTATAACTCTGTGTCTGATCAGCATGATCATTTAAACTAGCCTCCAATATCACACAGGCTATAGGATGGCCTGAATCCCCTCCAGTTTATCAGCACTGCGTAAACTGTGGAATCAGAGCTGGACACTGTTCCAGGAGTAGAGTACCCAGAGGTGTTACAGCCCCTCTACTTCTGCTCAGCATTTCCTTGTCTGCACTCAAGATGCTCAGTAGCCCTTCTGTCTGCCAGCACCACTCCAGCTCGTATTCAGCTGACTTTCCACATGCTCTCTGTCAGTGTGTGGCTACGTTTCTTGCTCCTTGATGTACCATTTTGCATCTGGCCATGCTTATAGAATCAGCCATTTGGTAACACAAACAAAGACTTCTTTGATCGCTTCACTGCAGCAGTTGAGAGAGAGAGAAAATGGACATTGCCACTGGCACCCAGCAATCTGGAGAAAATCTGGATGTTGTAGGTCTATCTCCTTCCTCACTAGAAGGAGATGAAAAGATGTGAAGAAGAAGAGACCCGGAGCCACCTTCTTTTTTTTCTACACGTGCACTGAATTCAGACACAAAAGCATCCCAACATCAGCCCTGTTCTCTGAACTAACAGTGTCGGGGCACTTTGTGCCTCCCTGTGACTTCGTTTGCTTTCCTTCCCTGCTCCTCCAAGGGTTTCATAACCTCTCACTGCACTTGGACAGTTCAGTCAATAATGGTAGATCTTTACAGTATGAACACTTCCCACTGTCTGGTATAGCTGAAGACCTGGAATGCCCACTGTAGGGTCTAATAGGTGGACAACCACCTTGAAACACTGAGTAAATCCACCAGTGTTGCTGCCAGCAATGAGGTGTAAAGGTAGATAATTTCTTGCATTCTGAACACAGAGGTAATAGTTTAGCTGTACCTTTTACATTTCTACCATAATAATGTATGTGAAAGATAAGTGCACATTGGATAAGAATTGAGAAAAATAGCAGTGTTCTGTAAATGCCTGCTAAAATGGATGCATCTGGAATCTCTGCAGAATACAACAGTTCAGTTATTTAGTGGTTACTTCAAAAACAGCACATTCAGAAACCGAATTAGATTGGCATAGCTAAAATGGACTCATTTTATACAAAGTGTTTACTACTGTTCTTTTTATTTTTAAGTAGATTATTGAACGAAAATCCTCAAAGCTTTTCCACTGGGCATGTTGGACATGATTATGCAGTGGGTTTTTTTTTTATCCTGTAAAATCAGTAAGAATTTTAGAGGTGGGAGTAAATTGAATCCGTTAGAGCAATCCATACACTTCTTAAATAGTCATGAATCTTACTTATACTAATCCTTGAGCACAGAGTTTCTGCCAACATTTTTCAGGTGTTTTAATGTTTGATGTGTATCAAATATGTTCACATTTCCTTCGAAGAACTATCATAACACTCTGACAATAACAACTGGCTGACCCCTTGCAAATAAAACTCTGATAAAGCAATAAAGATCAGACATCATATATCCTACAGAGACAAATATTGGTCTACTAGAGAAAGTGGAAGTGTACTAGAAATCATACAATGTGTTTCAAATGTTAAGGAGAAGAAAAGATTGTCAAAGAGTTGATTGGAAATTCAGTACAGAAGCCATGCTGGCAAAGTATAAAAGTGCCATACTTAGGAGAACAGCCACAAAAACACAGTACTTGCATCCTTAATGGAAATGCTGGATTTGACAACATGGAAAGAAGTAATGCCAAATGGTTAAGGAGCAACTTTGCTTGGAAGAACAAAAATTTGTATCAGCATTAAGGCTGCATTTCTGTGCCCTTTCAGAACTACCCTACACATCTAATTGTTGAATTTAAAATGTTAGCTGCAAACCTCCAAGCATTCACTGCCACATGGCCTCGGCACTTCCAAGCGGAGATGGTAACTATCTAAAGAGCAAAACTGCCCTCCATTGTTCTGCCTTTTATAAGTATGCTCCCTGCTGTCCTGTAGATGTTCATTCTTAGCCCATATGGGCAAAGATGACATGTTACTAAGTACAATGAATCTTCCCATATAACCATCAGCCCAACTATTTTCCTGAAGAGGACTGACAAGCTTATCTTAAATAAATATCTAAAAGGGCTCTGTGAAATGATTAAAAGTTGTATGTTTACAATCATGCCAGAAGATCAGCAGGTTTATATACTGATCAATCATTTATACACTGGTGAGCAACTGGCATCCAAGGCTGTGTCTGCTCAACTATCAAGCAGTTCTCACAAAGGTTAGAGGTAGTAAAGTTGTACTCAGACACAAATATAGGTATAAAAATATTCTAAAAATGTTAAGTATTGAGGATTATGGCATGAACTGATAGGATTTAATATTTCAGAATAATTTCTATATAAGATTCTGATCACAAACAATTTGCCAAGGTGTGATCTTCTTCCCTAAGTCCAGCTGAAGCCCATCCATTGCTTTTCAGTGCAGTTAGTGTCCTTGCAGATAGATACAGAGTATGTGCTCACCCAACATCAGTCTCAAAAAACTTTTGTGGATAGGGCAATATTGACCTTTGCCCACTGTACTATGGAAAGTGTTTTTGAAAGAACTACCTGGGAACCACTGGAGAAGCTGGAGCTGGGTGCAAAGAGGCGGTCCAAAGGCCACTGCTTGGGTCTCTGGCTCTCACAGGGTGTCCACTTTGGAAGGGACCAATTCTCCCTGTTTCTAGGCAAAGACTAGATCTGACTTAGTGAAGAAATATGAAGAGAAGTCCAGGAAGGGAAGTTCATGGTGCTTGAGGTCCAGTAGGAAAACAGAACACCCAACAGTCTGGGTCCTGTTGTTCACCTGAAAGGGTTAGTGGCATCTTCGTATTCTTTCCCTTTCCACCCAAATCCTTACTTTATGCCTATGGATGTGAGCGCACATGCTTTCAACAGTGCCATCCTCTCAGCTTCTGTGCTTATCAGTTCACAGGGTGCCTTCTTTAGTGTGGTCTTACAAGCCTTGAAACATATATATTTGTACATATATGAGTATCAGGAACATGCAGGACCCTTCTGAGCACTGGAAGCACAGTGAAAGTTACCATGGCAAGGAAATGGGGTAAGCACTGCAAGAGGTCCTGGTGGCCAGTGACGTTGGTCCCCACCATGGCACACTATATGCTACTTTTAGATTCTTTTTTAATGTTCTAGAGCTACACCTAAAACCTGTCAGGCTAGTTCAGCACCTGCTAAACCTGCATTACATTTTGTCCCATTATTCTTCAGAATATTCTCTAAAGCTCTGCATGGCATTGAAATCGCAGTTATCAGCCTGTGTTTGTCTAGACCTATAGTTAGGTTTTCTTCTGGCATAAATTAAGGCCCTCATTGAAAAGGTTGCAGAAAGAGAAAGTGTAATCTCTTTCAAACTAGGCATTTGTAATAAATAATATTAAATATTCCATTTTATTTTCTAGTCGGGTTTCCTGGGCTGTGCCTCAGTTCCACCTTGGTTCTCCTTTCTTCTTTCTTTTCCCTGCCTTTCTCACTTCTCTCTTCATAGAGCATGTGTTTGTATCCCATTTGCTTAGCAAATCTCTTTATTTCACTTTTATTTCAGACCTTCAACTTTCATAATCCCAGGACTAGGTGTTTTCTCAATTTATATTTTCATAATTATAGAAAAAAGATTATATCATTATTTAAGCAGACAAAAAACAAAAGCAAAAGGGAATTTTTCTATTTTTTAAAATGTATATCTAGTATTACTTTCTAAACTCTGACAGTAAAAGCATTATAAATGGTATTGTCATTCTTAGCCTGCTTAGAGCTTACCTCACCACCTTAGAGGAGGTGAATGTTACCATATAATAAGTATACGTGGGCTGTTACAGTTATCACTCAGATCAAAGCCTGCTGCATTGACCAATTCATTTTTTTAACAGGGAAAGAATGCAGCAATTTATCACTTGTCCGGTCTAGTTAATGTTTTGTGCCTTTTTTCTAGGGGTGGAATTTGTGAACTGGCTAGCTTTGACAGTTTGAGGTACTTGGTACTCTTCATTTCTAGATCATTGACTCACATATAGTATAGCACATATTTGATGAAAATTGACTGAAAATTTAATCTGGAGGATGATTGATGGCTGAAGTATGTAAAAAAAAGTTGTTTTCTGCTCAGCTGATAGTAGACAGATGCCAAAACCAAAAAAATACATAGATCTTAACCCTGTACTAACAAACATTCTGACTAGGAAGACTCAGAAATGAATGGAGAACATATCTACCTTTGGATGCCTTCATCATTGGACTCCTAACTTTAGCTATCTGATACCTATTTCCAGAATTGGAATTTACCTAGACATGTCTCAAATCTCTGAAAATCAGATTGTCAGTATCAAATATCATGCATCCAAAAATGAGGTCTCTTCTGAAGAACAGTAACTGCTTGCTCCTGACAAGACTGTCCTTGCAGATTGGGTATGTGATGGAGATGGGTGCGGTGTGAGTATGTTAGGAGAGAACTGATGCGTTTTGGCAGGGTTGTGGTAGAGCCAAAGGTCAACTTTCAATGGCTTGTGTCTGCCTTGGAAAGTACAGCAGTCTCTTTTCATTCCGACTCCATCACAGCATTTGAATCCTATTGAATTAGTAAAGTGAATTAACCTAGTATTTGACACGTCTTTCTCTAAGTTTCCAAGAAATTCAGTCTCCAGTGATTACGATTTTGCTTTGTCTGCCATTTTCAAGTGCCAGATTAGCTCCCAATTCCCAATGAACATAATGAGGTATTTAAGATAAAAATAGTCCTCCTTCTGTGCTCCACTCTCCCATTTGGATAATCTGATTTTTAACTTGCATTCTCATTTAAAGAAAGAATTTGTGCCTTATAGCAATGAATGGCTGACCCTCCTATCCTTCCAGGATTGCATTAATATTGTTGCTTTTAAAAAGATGATGACAGGCAAACCAGCCTTGGCACTGCAGTGGCAGGTCATACACTTGCACGCTGCACTACACATTTGGATAACTCAAGTAAAGGAACTGTAGTTCCCTATTTAGATTTGCAACATGTCCAAGTTCTGGAGTTAAATTCATATACTTTCAGAGCTGGTAGCAAGGTTGACATTTCTGATTGTTGTATTTCCCTATCCTCCAAGAAGTAGAAGGACTTTTTCAAGGACAGTCAATATATTCAGAAATTTTACTTTAGTTTCAAAAATGTCGCCATGATTCCTTGTGGTATGATGTGTACCAGCTAGATCTCAAACCAACACAAACCCAGTTATGGAGCCTTTTCTGACAAACTGCAATTTCAGTGAGCAATAGTATTCCAAGACACAAAGCCTTTTAATGGATGGCTGTTGAATGTAACGCTTTGCTTTAGTTGGATTTTTTTTTATGCTAGTACATTTCATTTTGATATCTGAAAGGAAAAATTTCTCATTTTCCCATCAAAATAATTTCCTTATGAAATTGCACTGCTTATCTGCGCAGCTGTTTATCAATCCCCCTCCCTAATAACCCATTGTCCACTTCCAACAAAATTTAACAGAAGGCTAACGTCTTAAAAATACCAAACTCCCAGAAGTGTTCAATGGCTGGATAAAAAAAAGAGAGCATTAGCTAGTGATTCCACGAAGGGAAAGCCAGGAGGTTCAGCGCTTAACAGCACTTGGCTGACCAAGTCCGCACAACTCCCAT